>NC_091958.1:51417187-51490007 GCF_031021105.1 Erythrolamprus reginae
TATAGAAGGAAGGCAGCTCAGGTCTCGCTGTGTTCGCCCTAGAACAAGGACAGAAACACCAGCCTGAAGATGACGAGTGGGACCTCGTCGAAACGTCGCCAGAAATTTCTAAATCCTACACGGGAAGAAACCCGAATATACCATGACTGTCATACCTGTACCCATGGGTATATGTATGTAGATTGTTCTGAGTTCGGGTTTTGCCCCATGTAATATTTTGAGTGTCTTTAAGACTTGTGGACTTCACAGGAGTTGAAGTCTACAAGTCTTAAAGTTGCAAAGTTTCATGACCTCTGATATAGAACATATACACAACATATAACAATGTGCTCAGTGATCAATCTGCCCACCACCAGACAACATTCATGCCCCTCCACCCAAATGGGGGCATATTTTGTATATACCATTTTAACTCAAGAGCAATATATCTATTTACATATTATAAAGTGATTCCAATTTATTCCTTGTAGCTTGGTCTCGAATTTTACTGACCACGTATCCTATTACCTTGTCCCATCGCCCATCAGATCCCTGAGAAGTGTGTATGTCAGGTGGTAGGGAAAGCAAGTAGATTGCTTGGCTGCATAGCTAGAGGTATAACAAGCAGGAAGAGGGAGATTTTGATCCCGCTGTATAGAGTGCTGGTGAGACCACATTTGGAATACTGTGTTCAGTTTTGGAGACCTCACCTACAAAAAGATATGGATCAAATTGAACGGGTCCAAAGACGGGCTACAAGAATGGTGGAAGGTCTTAAGCATCAAACCAATCAGGAAAGACTTCATGAACTCAATCTGTAGAGTCTGGAGCACCGAAGGGAAAGGGGGGACGTGATCGAAACATTTAAATATGTTAAAGGATTAAATAAGGTTCAGGAGGGAAGTGTTTTTAATAGAAAAGTGAACACAAGAACAAGGGGGCTTGGTAAATCCACCGTCACTGAATTTAAACATGCCTGGGATAAACATAGATCCATCCTAAGATAAAATACAGGAAATAGTAGAAGGGCAGACTAGATGGACCATGAGGTCTTTTTCTGCCATCAGTCTTCTACGTTTCTATGACTGAGTTGAGGGAGGAGAGCAAACAACAAAAAGGGAAAATGGGATTTTAGTTTGTATTGTAAGATTACTGGAGCAGAAGCTACGTAGGATTAAGTTAACAATTCTTGTGCATTGTTTTGTGTTTTCCACACACACCCTCCTTAAAAGCCTCGCTTATCCTCGTATTCCTGTATGCATCAGAGACGCCTCCTGGTTGCAGGCTTTGAACCCCTTCCAACTTTCCATTTCTGAGAACAATCAATGCACAAGGCACATCGTCAAAGGGCCGGCACTGCGCCAGACAAAAACCCTGCAATGAGCAGCACCAAAGAAACCAGCCGAAGCATGCCGTCCATCTCAGAGCTAGTTAACTGCATTGAAACATTAATTAAAACAAAACACCGTGTTAAAAAAAAACCCCAACAACAACAGCCTGCAAACTTTTTGGTCCTCGCTGGCCGGGGACCGACAGAAAACAGGAACAGGTTTTTTCCCCAATTTAGCCAACCCTGGTTGATAAAGCTTCATTAGATTAGATTAGATTAGATTTATTGGATTTATATGCCGCCCCTCTCTGCAAACTCGGGGCGGCTCACAACAACAATAAAAAACAGTACATAATAAAAATCCAATGCCCACCAATCTAATTACAATTTAAAATTAGTAATTTCCTAAAACAATCCCAATATATATAAAAAACAGGCACACAGTCAATCAATCAACAACACAACATGGGCAAGGGGGAGGTGTTTTAGTTCCCCCATGCCTGACGACAGAGGTGGGTCTTAAGGAGTTTACGAAAGGCAAGGAGGGTGGGGGCAATCCTAATCTCAGAGGGGAGCTGGTTCCAGAGGGTTGGGCCCCCCACAGAGAAGGCTCTTCCCCTGGGTCCCGCCAGACGACATTGTTTAGTCGACGGGACCCGAAGAAGGCCGACTCTGTGGGACCTAACCGGTCGCTGGGATTCGTGCGGCAGGAGGCGGTCCCGAAGGTATTCTGGTCCGGTGCCATAAAGGGCTTTATAGGTCATAACCAACACTTTGAATTGTGACGGGAAACTGATCGGCAACCAATGCAGACTGCGGAGTGTTGGAGTAATATGGGCATACTTAGAGAAGCCCATAATTGCTCTCGCAGCTGCATTCTGCACGATCTGAAGTTTCCGAACACTTTTCAAAGGTAGCCCCATGTAGAGAGCGTTACAGTAGTCGAGCCTCGAGGTGATGAGGGCGTGAGTGACTGTGAGCAATGACTCCCGGTCCAAATAGGGCCGCAACTGGCGCACCAGGCGAACCTGGGCAAACGCCCCCCTCGCCACAGCTGAAAGGTGTTTCTCTAATGTTAGCTGTGGATCGAGGAGGACGCCCAAGTTGCGGACCCTCTCTGAGGGGGTCAATAATTCCCCCCCCCCCTGGGTAATGGACAGACAGATAGAATTGTCCTTGGGAGGCAAAACCCACAGCCACTCCGTCTTGTCTGGGTTGAGTTTGAACCATTGTTGGTTCGCTTCATTTGACAAATTGAAAGGCTGTTTTGCATGTTTGCAGTTGGTAAAACAAAGACCAGGGTGGTGGAGGAGAGGATTTAAAGAAAGTAGCAGAAGGCCCTGATTAAAGTTTCAGGCTAGGAGAGAATGATCCAGAGAGAGAGATGCCACTAGTTTGAAAGTATTCTTGGAATTAATGCTAGGAGGAAATGCTGGCTTAAAAGGCTGGAGAGGGTAGGAAGTGTTGGAAGAGAATACAGTGATACCTCGTCTTATGAACTTAATTGGTTCCGGGACGAGGTTTGTAAGATGAAACCATGTTTCCCATAGGAATCAATGGAAAAGCGATTAATGCGTGCAAGCCCAAAACTCACCCCTTTTGCCAGCCGAAGCGCCCGTTTTTGCGCTGCTGGGATTCCCCTGAGGCTCACCTCCATGGGAAACCCCACCTGCAGACTTCCGTGTTTTTGTGATGCTGCAGGGGAATCCCAGCAGGGGAATCCCAGCATCGCAAAAACGGGTGCTTCGCTGGCAATGGAAGTCCGGAGGTGGGGTTTCCCAGCAAGGGGAGCCACAGCGAAATTGCAGCATCGCAAAAACACGGAAGTCCTCGAAACCCCACCTCCGGACTTCCGTGTTTTTGTGATGCTGCAATTTCGCTGAGGCTCCCCTCGCTGAGAAACCCCACCTCTGGACTTCTGTTGCCAGCGAAGCACCCATTTTTGCGCTGCTGGGATTCCCCTGCAGCATCGCAAAAACACGGAAGTCCGGAGGTGGTGTTTCCCATGGAGGGGAGCCTCAGGGGAATCCCAGCAGTGCAAAAATGGGCGCTTCGCTGGCAACAGAAGTCCGGAGGCGGGGCATCCCAGTGGCAGCAGCTTGGGTTTGTAAGGTGAAAATAGTTTGGAAGAAGAGGCAAAAAAATCTTAAACCCCAGGTTTGTATCTCTAAAAGTTTGTATGACGAGGGGTTTGTAAGACGAGGTATCACTGTATTTGGTAAAAGGAGATAAGACAACTACAGAATGTAACCAACATAGCCTATTAAGTATACAGTGGTCCCTCAATTTTCGTGGGTCCGAACTTCACGAAACGGCTATACCACGGTTTTTCAAAAATATTAATTAAAAAATACTTTGCTGTTTTTTTCCCTATACCACGGTTTTTGCCGCCTGATGACATCATACGTCATCGCCAATCTTTCATCCGCCTTTAATAAATATTTTTTTTAATAAACTTTAATAAATAAACATGGTGAGTAATAATCTAAATGGTTGCTAAGGGAATGAGAAATTGCAGTTTAGGGGTTTAAAGCGTTAAGGGAAGGCTTGTGATACTGTTCGTAGCCAAAAATAGTGTATTTACTTCCGCATCTCTACTTCGCGGAAATTCGACTTTCGCGGGCGGTCTCGGAACACAACCCCCGCGAAAAGCGAGGGAACACTGTATATCAATATATTAAGTAATTGATGTAAAATATATAAAGAAGAAAGAACGGTAAACTGCTGAAATGTAAGCCTAAAATTCTCAACTTATGTTAAACATGTTGATTAACTTTGTTTATTTTAATTGTTTAGTAAAGTTTATCTTTATTTTTTTTTAAAAAAGGAAGAGAATATTTGGATCACTACCCCTAAATCCTTCTCTTCTGAAGTTTTTGCTAACAGAGAACTGCCAATTGTCCCACAACGGGACCAGCCCCGTGGCCTAAATCACCTGTATGCAGTGTTGAAGGTCACCGAGAAAATGCTCAGATATGGTAGCTAGAAGGGGAAAATTATTAGCCGTCCTGTCAAAAAACGTCTACAGTGCTGGCAGATAACCACCCCTCCTTTGATGCAGCCACCAGAAGCTTTTGATGGGAGGCTGTAATCATTCTGCAGTCGTGTTTGTTTAATAGTTTGGCTTCATGGATCAGAAATCTCTTTTATGTCGCCGCTCAATAGGGCAAGCCTTCATTTCTGAGCTAGGCTGTTCTTTTATATCAGCTTTGCTCCCTTCAGGGGATAATTCCGTGTCGTTTTGCAGTCCGGGTAAACATCCAAAAGTTGATCGAGTTCAAGATGGAGGAGCACAGTTTTCAAGCAAGACTTTCGGAACGGTTAAATCCCCTAACCTCCACTGTTGATCACTCCCGATTCCTAAGAGGTCAGTAAGGGGCTGGAGTGTATCAAACTCTTAGTAGATCTACGTGACACTCCTCTTTTTAGACTTTAGTTCAGCATTCAATACTATCATACTGGACACTCTTCTAACTAAACAAAACGATCGAGTGGTACCTGAATACACTTGTAAGTGGATCATAAGCTTCCTAATAATTTAGTTTAGTTTAGTTTATTTAGATTTGTATGCTGCCCCTCTCCGAAGACTCGGGGCGGCTAACAACAGTAAAGAAAACAATGTAACAAATCTAATATTAAAAAGTAATCTAAAAAACCCCAATTTAAGAGACCAATCACACCAACAAGCATACCATGTATAAATTCTATAAGCCTAGGGGGAAGGGAGAAAAAATGTTCAATTCCCCCATGCCTGACGACAGAGGTGGGTTTTAAGGAGCTTGCGAAATAGTTGCGGCCCTATTTGGACAGGGAGTCACTGCTCACAGTCGCTCATGCCCTCATCACCTTGAGGTTCAACTACTGCAATGCTCTCTACATGTTGCTACCTTTAAAAAGTGTTCAGAAACTTCAGATCGTGCAGTATGCGACCGCAAGAGCTATCATGGGGTTACCTAGATTTGCCCACGTCTCCCCAACACTCCATGGCTTGCACTGGCTGCCGATCAGTTTCCGGTTGCAATTCAAAGTGTTGGTAATGACCTATAAACCCCTACATGACATCGGACCACACTTGGAATACTGCATCCAGTTTCGGTCGCCACGATGCAAAAAGCAGGTCGAGACTCTAGAAAGAGTGCAGAGAAGAGTGACAAAGATGATTAGGGGACTGGAGGCTAAAACATATGAAAAGCGGTTGCAGGAACTAGGTATGTCTAGTTTAATGAAAAAAAGGACCAGGGGAGACATAATAGCAGCCTTCCAATATCTCAGGAGTTGCTACAAAGAAGAAAGAGCCAACCTATTCTTCAAAGCACCTGAAGGTAGGACAAGCAGCAATGGGTGGAAACTAATCAAGGAGAGAAGCAACTTAGATCTAAGGAGAAATTTCCTGACACTTCCATGGAACAGCTTGCCTCCAGAAGTTGTGAATACTCCAACACTGGAAGTTTTTAAGATGTTGGATAACCATTGTTTAAAGTGATGTAGGGTTTCCTGCCTAAGCAGGGGTTGGACTAGATGACCTTCATGGTCCCTTACAACTCTGTTATTCTATTCTATTCTATTCTATTCTATAATCAAGAATCTTCATAGACATCCCACTGGTATCTTTCTGGGAGAAATTTTCTCTTGGGCCTTGGAAGTTAAGGTCTTGAGAAGATGTGGACTAAAAAACAAGCCCCCCAAAACATTGTTTGCCCTCATCAAAGCTCCATCAAGAGAAACCTTGAAGAAGAGCAAGAAGAATAGGACATTTTGAACCAAAAGAGATTGAATGGAAATCTTTACTTTAGTCTCTATTGTGTTTAAACATCTGCGTAACTTCCCGTGGATAAGATCAACCATTTGATCATGAAGGCACTGTGAGATCTTTTCTTCTTCTTCTTCTTCTTCTTCTTCTTCTTCTTCTTCTTCTTCTTCTTCTTCTTCTTCTTCTTCTTCTTCTTCTTCTTCCCTTTCCTCTGTTGGTCTTTCTTTCTTCTTTCTTTCTTTCTTCCTTTCCTTCCCCTACCCCTTTCTTCCTTCCCCTTTTTCTTTTCTTCCATCCTTCCTTCCTTCCTTCCTTCCTTTTCTTTCCTCTCCTTCCCCTCCCTTCCTTCCCCTTTCCCTCCCTCCCTCCCTCTTTCCTTTCCTCTTTTCCTTTCTTTTCTTTTTCTTCCCCCTTCCCTTCCTTCCTTCCTTCCTCCTTTCTTTCCTTCTTTCCCTCCCTCCCTTCCTTCCTTTTGGAATCCAGAAAATATTGAGCTTCCATCTGATTGTTGATCAAGCCATCCATCTCCATCCGTTTGTCATTATTTCACCCATTATTGTTCACCAATAACAAAGAAATTTCAACACTGCTCCATCAAGAGAAACCCTGAAGAAGAGCAACAAGAATAGGACATTTTGAACTGAAAGAGATTGAATGGAAATCTTTATTTTAGTCTCTATTGTGTTTAAACATCTGTGTAGCTTCCCATGGATACGATCAATCCTTTGATCATGAAGGCACTGTTACATCTTTTCTTCTTCTTCTTCTTCTTCTTCTTCTTCTTCTTCTTCTTCTTCTTCTTCTTCTTCTCCTCCCCCTCCTTGTCCTTCTTCTTCTTCTTCTTCTTCTTCTTCTTCTTCTTCTTCTTCTTCTTCTTCTTCTTCTTCTTCTTCTTCTTCTTACCATTCCTCTGTTGGTCTTTCATTCTTTCTTCCTTTCTTCCTTTCTTCCTTTCTTCCTTTCTTCCTTTCTTCCTTTCTTCCTTTCTTCCTTTCTTCCTTTCTTCCTTTCTTCCTTTCTTCCTTTCTTCCTTTCTTCCTTTCTTCCTTTCTTCCTTTCTTCCTTTCTTCCTTTCTTCCTTTCTTCCTTTCTTCCTTTCTTCCTTTCTTCCTTTCTTCCTTTCTTCCTTTCTTCCTTTCTTCCTTTCTTCCTTTCTTCCTTTCTTCCTTTCTTTATTTCTCTTTTTCTTTCTTTCTTTCCTCTCTGCCTCCTGTTCTGTCGGGCTCTCTGGTAGAATCCTCCCAAAAATTCACAGGTACAAATTTCAGACACACACACGTTTGAAAATTCAAAACAATGTTCTTTATAATGAAAATTCACTTAAACCAAGCCCTCTTTTGGTATAGCAAAGAGCACTCGTCTCCAAACAAACTGGTAATTTGTACAAGTCCCTTATCAGTTCTGAGATACTTAGCTTGCAGCTGTGAGGCAATTCACAGTCCTTCTTCTTTCACAAAGTGAAACACACTTTGCTCTGGTTTAGTTTCAAAGCGGGGAAAAATCAGCACACAAAAGGTCAAAGTCAGTAAAGCAGTCACGAAACACAACGATCAGATAATCCTCCACAATGGCCAAACCCACAGGCTGCTATTTATAGCAGCCTCACTAATGACCACAGCCCCACCCAACCACAGGTGGCCTCATTTTCTTTGATAATAATCTCTCAGTTGTTGTTGCCTATGCATCGCTCTCCGCATGCGTGGCTGTATCATTCACTCTTGTTCTGAATCCAAGGAGGAACTAGAGAATTGATCTCCTTCTGAGCTGTCTGCCACACTCTCCTCCTCCCTGTCACTCATGTCTTCTTGGTCAGAGGAGCCTTCGTCAGCAGATTCCACCAGGGGCAAAACAGGCCTGCAGCATGTGGATGTCTCCCCCACATCCACAGTCCTTGGGGCAGGAGCTGGGCCAGAGCTAACCACAACACCTCCCTCCGTTCTTCCTTCTCTATTCCTTTCTTTCTAAAAAGGAAACTGCAGATTAATGAAAGATAAATGTAACTTGAACCCCAGCTTCACCACTTTTATCTGCTCACAGTGGTGGATGCTCCCATCAATCCACAAGCCCGGTTAAATTAAAAAAGAAAGAGCGTTATCGGGTCTTGAAATGTAGTGAATTTCAGCTGTCATTTCTTATTAGCTCTGCTCCTCAACCCAACTTCAATGAATGGCTGACATGTTTAAGGAGCGAATGGTTGGTTCAATCGGAGACAAGTGGAGGAGATGACAGAATTGTTGGTCTACGAGGTCAACAGACAATTTCGCTTCCTGCGTTTACTGCCTGGTATTTCTCCACTAAATATTAGGACAGCTATCTAGGCGAACACAGTGACCTCAGATTTAGAACAAGATAGAATTTGTATTTTCAATAAAAAAAGTCATTAGCCTAAGCTACCCTGTCGCTGGAATGACACGCCTGGAGAATGTTCAGAAACGGTGCAAGGAAATATGGCTGAGATATCTACACAAAAGCTAGAAATCCAGGTTTTTTTTTAATGTTCTCAGATTGATGAGTGTTGTGGTTAGCTCTGGCTCAGCTCCTGCCCCAAGGACTGTGGATGTGGGGGAGACATCCACATGCTGCAGGCCTGTTTTGCCCCCCCGGTGGAATCTGCTGATGAAGGCTCCTCTGACCAAGAAGACATGAGTGACAGGGAGGAGGAGAGTGTGGCAGACAGCTCAGAAGGAGATCAATTATCTAGCTCCTCCTTGGATTCAGAACAAGAGTTAATGATACAGCCACGCATGCAGAGAGCGATGCATAGGCAACAACAACTGAGAGATTATTATCAAAGAAAGTGAGGCCACCTATGGTTGGGTGGGGCTGTGGTCATTAGTGAGGCTGCTATAAATAGCAGCCTGTGGGTTTGGCCATTGTGGAGGATTATCTGATCGTTGTGTTTCATGACTGCTTTGCTGACTTTGATCTTTGTGTGCTGATTTTTCCCGGCTTTGAAACTAACCCAGAGCAAAGTGTGTTTCACTTTGTGAAAGAAGAAGGACTGTGAATTGCCTCACAGCTACAAGCTAAGTATCACAGAACTGATAAGGGACTTGTACAAATTACCCATTTGTTTGGAGACCAGTGCTCTTTGCTATACAAAAAGAGTGCTCTGTTTATTTGCATTTTCGGTATAAAGAACATTGTTTTGAATTTTCAAATGTGTGTGTGTCTGAAATTGTATCTGTGCATTTTTGGGAGGATTCTACCAGAAAGCTCGACAGAACAACGAGGAAGATTTTATTATTTATTAGATTTTATTATTTATTATATTAGACTAGGGAAAGCAAGTAGGATGCTTGGCTGCATAGATAGAGGTATAACAAGCAGGAAGAGGGAGATTATGATCCCGCTATATAGAATGCTGGTGAGACCACATTTGGAATACTGTGTTCAGTTCTGGAGATCTCACCTACAAAAAGATATTGACAAAATTGAATGGGTCTAAAGAAGGGCTACAAGAATGGTGGAAGGTCTTAAGCATAAAACGTATCAGGAAAGACTTCACAAACTCAATCTATATAATCTGGAGGACAGAAGGAAAAGGGGGGACATGATCGAAACATTTAAATATGTTAAAGGGTTAAATAAAGTCCAGGAGGGAAGTGTTTTTGATAGGAAAGTGAACACAAGAACAAGGAGACACAATCTGAAGTTAGTTGGGGGAAAGATCAAAAGCAACGTGAGAAAATATTATTTGACTGAAAGAGTAGTAGATGCTTGGAACAAACTTCCAGCAGACGTGGTAGATAAATCCACAGTCACTGAATTTAAACATGCCTGGGATAAACATATATCCATCCTAAGATAAACACACAGAAAATAGTATAAGGGCAGACTAGATGGACCAGGAGGTCTTTTTCTGCCGTCAGATTTCTATGTTTCTATGTTTCTATGTTTCTATGTATGCCGCCCCCCTCCGAGGCCTCAGAGCGGCTTTGCACCAAGTTCTCTAAAATGGGAAAGAGACATGGGAGGTCAGATTGGCCAAGATGTTGGCAACAAACTCAGGGGCTCAGAAGTTAGAATAGAATAGAATAGAATAGAATTTTATTGGCCAAGTGTGATTGGACACACATGGAATTTGTCTTTGGTGCAGATGCTCTCAGTGTACAAAAAAAAAGAAAAATATACATTTGTCAAGAATCTTGTGGTACAACAGTTAATGATTGCCATAGGGGTCAAATAAACAATCAATATTAATAAAAATCTTAGGATACAAGCAACAAGTTACAGTAATACAGTCCCAAGTGGGAGGAAAAGGATGGTAGGAATGATGAGCAAAACTAGTAGAATAGAAGTGCAGATTTAGTAGAAAGTCTGACAGTGTTGAGGGAAGTATTTGTTTAGTAGAGTGATGGCGTTCGGGAAAAAACTGTCCTTGTGTCTAGTTGTCTTGGTGTGCAGTGCTCTGTAGCGACGTTTTGAGGGTAGGAGTTGAAAGGTTTATGTCCAGGATGCAAGGGGTCAGTAAATATTTTCCCCGCCGTCTTTTTGACTCGTGCAGTATACAGGCCCTCAATGGAAGGTAGGTTGGTAGCAATTGTTTTTTCTGCTTGATCTTGATCAAGTTGCTTGATCTTCTGTGGTGGCCCTGAATGTTCTCAGAATTTGTATTAGTGGAGACCCAACCACCTAAGGTTGATCACAGTCTACCAGGTGCGAGGTGTAAAAACCCAGCTGACCCCTAGATGGGAGGAAAAAGTTGGGGGTCCATGTACCTTTTAGTGGTCACTCAAAGCTTTGCAGCTCCAATCTGGTTGTTCTCAGTGAAGGAATCTATTTATTATTATTATTATTTATTATTTATTGTATTTGTATGCCGCCCCTCTCCGCAGACTCGGGGTGGCTAACAATAGTGGTAAAACAACATGAACAATCCAATTAATAAAAACAACTAAAAAACCCTTATTATAAAAAACCAAACATACACACAAACATCCCATGCATAACTTGTAATAGCCTAGGGGGAAAGGATAACTTAACTCCCCCATACCTGGCGACAAAGGTGGGGCTTAAGTAATTTGTGCAAGACAAGGAGGGTGGGGGCAGTTCTAATCTCTGGGGGGAGTTGGTTCCAGAGGGCCAGGGCTGCCACAGAGAAGGCTCTTCCCCTGGGGCCCGCCAAATAACATTGTTTGGTCGACGGGACCTGGAGAAGGCCATCTCTGTGGGACCTTATCGGCCGCTGGGATTCATGCGGTAGAAGGCGGTTGTGGATGTATTCTGGCCCAATGCCATGTAGGGCTTTAAATGTCATTACCAACACTTTGAATTGTGACCGGAAACCGATCGGCAGCCAGTGCAGGCCTCCGAGTGTTGCAAAAACGTGGGCGAATCTAGGAAGCCCCACGATGGCTCTCGCGGCCGCATTCTGCACGATCTGAAGTTTCCGAACACTTTTCAACGGTAGCCCCATGTAGAGAGCGTTGCAGTAATCGAACCTCGAGGTGATGAGGGCATGAGTGACTGTGAGCAGTGACTCCCTGTCCAAATAGGGCCGCAACTGGTGCACCAGGCGAACCTTTAGATCTTCTCGCCTTTATTATTTTCTACAAATATGCGAAGCAGTGTGAGAAATGCTATTTATGCTCAGAGGCTATTTTTCGCAACCCTGAGCAAACCAGCAGCAAAAGGATCCATAACCCACCCCTGAAAGTCTGAACCAACCTTGACCAGATGTTTGCAAGGAGCAATTGTTGTGTTCTTGTGCAGGTTAATTAATTCAGGATGTGACTCCCAAATATGAATGGCATTTGAAAGAAACGGTGGTTAGCTCTCCGCAGTGTCGATCCCAATTCTCTCCCTCCCTCCCCTCCATTTCATTTCACAGGAGAAATTTCTACTCTTTCAACTGCCTTTTTTTTTTGAGATTCTCCTCCAAGTCCTTGCTTTTCAAGCTGAGCGGAGTCTTTGGAGCCCAGAGAATGCCCTTTTTATCAGACAGGCGAAAAAAAGATATATTTAAAAATCACTAGTCTGTTTGCTAATTACCTCAGGGAACTGCGAGGAAAGTGAAGCTTTTATAATCTAATCAGCAAAAAAGTTTCGTGGTGTTCTGGAATTTTGCTGACACCGACAAATCTCTATCTCTCTCTCTCTTTTTTACCCTTCGTCCTTTTTTGGGGGGGGGTTGGAAGAATATTTATAAAGAAAAAGACCCTGCAAGATATTGCCATGGACATTTCCTGAGCATTGTCAAAAGCATTTTGGCATGCACAACACACCCTCATGTTCACAATGTTCTGAGATAGTCTGGGTTTTCCCCAAGTGAAGGATTCCTTTCTCTTGAAAGGAATTATTTTCCTTCGGGGTAGAAATATTTCTTAATGTTTTTACCCCACTCCCCTCCAAAAAAGGTCTGAATTTTATTATTATTTTATTATTGCCCAGCTCCTGGTAAAGTTATGAAAGATTCTTATTTGGAAAACTGGAAAGACACAGTTACTCACAATGTTCTTATTATATAATACTGTACTAATAATACTAATACTAATACTAATACTAATACTAATACTAATACTAATACTAATACTAATACTAATACTACTAATAATAATAATACTAATACTAATACTAATAATAATAATAATAATAACAGGAAGAATTAGTCTACGGAGAGGGGTGGCATACAAATTTAATAAATAAAAATATGAAGAAGAAGAAGAAGAAGAAGAGGAGGAGGAGGAAGAAGAAGGAGGAGGAAGAAGAAGAAGGAGGAGGAGGAAGAGGAGGAGGAGAAGAAGAAGAAGGAGATGGAGAAGGAGAAGAAGAAGAAGAAGAAGAGGAGGAGGAGGAGGAAGGAGGAGGAGGAGGAGGAAGAAGAAGAAGGAGGAGGAGGAGGAGAAGAAAAGGAAGAGGATTAGATTAGATTTATTGGATTTATATGCCGCCCCTCTCCGTAGACTAGAGGAAGAAGAAGAAGAAGAAGAAGAAGAAGAAGAAGAAGAAGAAGAAGAAGAAGAAGAAGAAGGAGAAGAAGAAGAAGAAGGAGAAGAAAAGGAAGAGGAAGGAGGAGGAGGAGGAGGAGGAGGAGAAACAAGTACTGATAGTTGATGGAGTTCCCTTGATGGAAAATTGGCCATTCTCTTGGGCTGGACTCAAACCTGCAACCAAACTAGCACGCGGTCTTCTCAATTCTTCCCCCCTCCCAATTTTCTTTCGTTCTTTCTTTTTTTCAACACTCGGGACCTTTCCCTTAGTGCCTGAACTATTGATTAAGGCAGCCAACCATTGAATGCCCTGGCACATATCAATGAAACGCTGAAAACACCACTGGGGATGTAGGCATCAGAGCCACTTAACTATTTAATCATGATGCCGGAGTCTATTAAAAAAAAAATCCATTCAAATTACTGAAGTAGCACCGACTACTTAACTGCTCTTTAAATATTGGCTGATGTTATTTATATGCCAGCTCACTTAAGAAGGGAAGCCGGGCAAATTTTGTTTGCTCCCATATTTTTAATAGGAGAGGTAAGAAGAGCCAACAACAATAGCTCTAGAACAGTTGAAGCCATAGAAGGTCAAGAAGCTACTTCAGTACAAAGCTTTCAAGTTTAATCCATCCGTCTAAACGTGACTCCAACCATTGGCTTCTCATAGTTTGCGCAACACACTAAAGCGTGAACCATTATTTACCAGCTACACATTGGGTTCACAAGCCATGCTGAGCCTCAAACCAAACCAACGATATGATGACTTGGTGCAGAGAAACAACTGGCCCACACACAGAGAGGAATCGTGGCTTCCTGCTGCTATCTGGCTGTTCAAACAGGTCTTTTCTTCCCTCCTAAATTGAGTTCAGCTGACCAATTTTAGCTGAAGTTATTTCCTTCAACTGCTTTTTAAGAGAATCACAGCTCTGTCTGAAAGGAGAGAGAAAACATAGTAGATGGTTGTGTTTGCTGGTCCTGATACGCCATTGTATTAGAGATTTTAATCAACCTATTCTCCAAAGCACCAGAAGGCAAGACAAGAACCAATGGATGGAAACTAATCAAGGAAAGAAGAAACCTAAAATTAAGGAGAAATTTCCTTACAGGAAGAACCAGAATTGGACCAGAATACCTCCGCATTGGACCAGAATACCTCCGAGACCGCCTCCTGCCGCACGAATCCCAGCGACCGATTAGGTCCCACAGAGTGGGCCTTCTCCGGGTCCCGTCAACTAAACAATGTCGGTTGGCGGGCCCCAGGGGAAGAGCCTTCTCTGTGGCGGCCCCGACTCTCTGGAACCAACTCCCCCCCGGAGATTAGAACAGCCCCTACTCTCCCTGCCTTCCGTAAACTTCTTAAAACCCACCTTTGCCGTCAGGCATGGGGGAACTGAAACATCTCCCCCGGGCATGTACAATTTGTGTATGGTATGCTTGTGTGTGTGTTTGTTAGTATATTGGGGTTCTTTTTAAACTTTTTTAAATATTTAATTTATTTGGATTTGTTACGATTTGTTATGCCTTGTTGTGAGCCGCCCCGAGTTCGCGGAGAGGGGCGGCATACAAATCTAAATAATAAAAAATAAAAAAATAAATAAAGAACAATTAATCAGTGAAATGAGTTGCCTCCAGAAACTGTGGATGCTCCAACATTAGAAGTTTTAAAGAAGAGATTGGATAACCATTTGTCTGAAATGATAATAGGGTTTCTTTCTTGAGTAGGGGTTTGGACCAAAAAATTTTCCAATGTCCTTTCCAACTCTATTATTCTTTCTTCCCCATTCAATGTAGCCTTTGGGACACTATTTTTTCTATTCTTCTCATAATCAAACATTGGATGAGTAGGTACTTAAGGAATGCTATGAAGACTTCATGGCAACTTCATTGGTTGCCGATCAACTTCCGGTCACAATTCAAAGTGTTGGTTATGACTTATAAAGCTCTTCATGGCATCGGACCAGAATATCTCCGGGACCACCTTCTGCCGCACAAATCCTAGCGACCGATTAGGTCCCACATAGTGGGCCTTCTCCGGGTCCCGTCGACTAAGCAATGTCGTTTGGCGGGGCCCAGGGAAAGAGCCTTCTCTGTGGCAGCCCCGACCCTCTGGAACCAGCTCCCCCCTGAGATTAGAACTGCCCCCACCCTCCTGGCCTTTCATAAACTCCTTAAAACCCACCTCTGCTGTCAGGCATGGGGGAACTGAGATAACTTCCCCAGGCCTATACTGTTTATGTATGGTATGTTGTGTGTATGTTTTCTTAAATTATGGGATTTTAGTTTTAATTATTAGATTTGTATTCTACATTGTTTTTTCTATTACTGTTGTGAGCCACCCCAAGTCTACGGAGAGGGGCGGCATACAAATTAAATAAGTAAGTAAGTAAGTAAGTAAGTAAGTAAGTAAGTAGGTAGGTAGGTAGGTAGGTAGGTAGGTAGATAGATAGATAGATAGATAGATAGATAGATAGATAGATAGATAGATAGATAGATAAACTGAAGATCAATCCAATATAAATTTCTAAACATTGGAATTAATTTCTGAGTAAGCAGATACTAACTTCTTGGGAGCAAGTCCCATTTAACTCGTTGCATCCATAGGGATGGGTTGTAACTAATTTGAGGCCTACGGTTGAATTCCAATGGTTAACGTTAACACTACTTGGGGGCTGCTGAACATAAACACAATATCTGCCCAAGCATTAATGGCCTCCTTTGTGTTCCTTTGTGGGCCACCACCGAAGAAGTCAATCTATAGAATATGCCATTTAACTAAATTAAATTCTACTTAGCATCTGGGATTCCTGTCAAAGAATTGCCTTTATAGTTTGAAACAGCCAAACATCAGGGCCAGTAATAGACGCATAAAGATTTTAATAGGTAAATAAATTAGAAGCTCACATTTCAGTTCTACCAAAACATTGTTTTAACAGAGCCGTTAGTAATTAGGTGTCTGACTTTAATGAACAAAATTTTGCAATTATTAAGATTCTCCAGAAAGACATTTATACCATCAGTAATGTTTATTTACTCTCAAATGCATTCACTCTGCATCGTGGTTAGGTCCTTATCTTCGTTTATTGCGCGATGTAAATCTTCAAGCGGAAGGAAAATTTGCACCCACATTATAAAGCAATTACTGGGTTTCCTAATTCCTCTTTAAATAGGGGAACTTAGTCAGGAAACAATTACAATTTAGTGACATCAACCTTTTCTCCCTCCTTCTTTCACAATACAGTGGTAGCTCTACTTACGAACTTAATTTGTTCCGTGACCAGGTTCTTAAATAGAACAGTTTGTAAGAAGAAGCAATTTTTCCCATAGGAATCAGTGTAAAAGCAAATAATGTGTGCGATTGGGGAAACCACAGGGAGGGTGAAGGCCCTGTTTCCTCCCAGGAGATTCCTAGAGAGGCCCCATGGAGTCTTCTCCTCACCTTTTCCAGCCCTGTTTCCTCCCAGGAGATTCTTAGAGAGGCCCCACAGAGGCTGTTCCCTGCCTTTTCCGGCCCTTATTCCTCCCAGGAGATTCCTAGAGAGGCCCCACGGAGGCTTCTCCCTGCCTTTTCCGTTTACAGTTTTGGAGGCTCGGGTTTGTAAGTGGAAAATGATTCTTGAGAAGAAGCAAAAAAAATCTGGAACATCCGGTTCTTATCTAGAAAAGTTCGTAAGTAGAAGCATTCTTAGGTAGAGGTACCACTGTATTTGGGAATAGTAAGAAAGTCAGGATAGAATATTTCCCCTAAAGGAGAAATGGGGGGAAAAACACCTTAAGGGAGGCAGAAATCAGCCCCAGCTTTCCTGCCCCAAGCAGAAACTTTATAGAAATGCAGATTTGGTAATCCATTCAGAAAGACTGGGTCAGGCAGAAGCTTCTGATAAGCAACACAATAAGCATCACAATTCAAGCCAAAGGTTGACAAAAATGAGCTCAGACCGACGCCTAGGATTTGCATTTCCCCTTTTGCCTATAGAGCCAGCCGTGACCCCTACGTGACCCCATAGGAACCCAGAAGGTATAAAATCCACCCACTCTAAACTCCATTTTCAGTTGTCCCAGAACGGCATGCTGTGTGGTCCCGATCATCAATAAACTTTCTTTCCAATCAACCTCCATTTTGTTTCCAGAGCCTTTCTCCCAGCTTGGAACTGGACCAGGATTTTTCTTCCAAAAGGGCCTAATAGGACTTCCAGAAAGAGTCTCATGTTTAAGTTGGAGGTGGGTTTCAGCAGGTTCTGACCAGTTCTGGAGAACTGGTGGCGGAAATTTTGAGCAGTTCAGAGAACTTGTAAATACCGCCTCTGACTGGCCCCACCCACATCTATTCTGACTGGCCCCACCCACATCTATTCTGACTGGCCCCACCCACATCTATGGATATTTTGTAGCATCCTTCTCCTCGAGTGGGGTGGGAATAGGATTTTTCAGTATCCTTCCCCTGCCACGCCCGCAAAGCAACACCACACCCACCAAGCCACACCTACAGAACCAGTAGTAAAAAAAATGGAATCTCACAATTTAGGGCTGTGTCCTGCTGGCCATTGCTGCCAGTTAGGTGAGCGGGGGAAATTCCCACTACTGGTTCTATAGAACTGGTCCAAACTGGCAAGAACCCATCTCTGTTCATGGCACCCCAACTTAATCCTGGAGTAGTGCAGTCTAATAGGAGTCCCACAGAAAGTCTCTCACTTTTAAATATCCAAGCCACCATTGCAAATATCCAAGATTTGCAACGGGTAGAATAGACGCAGGAGCCAACCTTCAAAATAATATTTCAAAGCAAATAATTTTAATGAACAATGCCATCCCACAGATGCTTCTGGTTTCTTTTAAATTTAGAACTCATCTTCTGTAAGGTTTGGTGCCATATCGTTGTGTATCATCACCACGTTATGGCATTTTTCTTGTTCCAAAATATTATTATAGGTTTGGGGTTCATTTTCATTTCACTATTAAAATTTAATGTCCTTCCCATGAAATTAAAACAAAAATTACTGTCGTAATGTACATTATTCATTACTTTTATTGCAATTCTGCTTTTTTTAATTTTTTACTTTGTTTTTGTTTTTTTCAAAAATAATTTTGCAATCCAGCCAAAGGATGGTGGTTATTTGGCAGATGACAAGTACCCTGACAATATGACAAGTACATTCTTGGAATTATGGACAGGCCTTAATCTCAACTCAAATTCTGCCTTTGAATTCCAATTTGATCTTCATGCCTAAAGTTTTCCAATCTGGGAATTAATGATGTGTATACAGCGGTACCTCTACCTAAGAATGCCTCTACTTATGAACTTTTCTAGATAAGAACCGGGCGATCAAGCTTTTTTTAACCTCTTCTCAAGAACCATAAAACTCGAGCCTCCAAAACTGTAATCGTAAAAGTAGGGAGAAGCCTCTGTGGGGCCTCTCTAGGAATCTCCTGGGAGGAAACAGGGCCAGAAAAGGTGGGGAGAGGCCTCCATGGGGCCTCTCTAGGAATCTCCCAATTGCATGCATTACTTGGTTTTTACATTGATTCCTATGGGGAAAATAGCTTCTTCTTACAAACTTTTCTATTTAAGAACCTAGTCACGAACAAATTAAGTTCATAAGTAGAGCTACCACTGTATATTTAATTCTTGGAGAGGGGGGCTGTCCACAGCCTTACTATGAAGGCTTCCTCTCCAAAACCCCATAGAGTAAGTGTTCTGTCGGGCTGTCTGATAGAAGCCTCCCAAAAATTCAAGGGTACAAATTGCAGACACACACACGTTTGAAAATTCAAAACAATGTTCTTTATCACAAAAGTCAAAATAAACTAAGCACTCTTTTTGTATTGCAAAGAGCACTCTTCCCAAAACAACCAGGTAGTCTGTACAATTTCCCTTAAGCAGTCATTAAGTACTTAGCCAGCAGCTGTGGAGAAACTTCACACCCCTTCTTCTTCCAACGAAGGGAGACACACATACATACACGCTGCTCTGCTTTGGTTTCAAGGGCGTGAAAAAGCAACAAAGTCCAGCAACACAAGATTCCTGATGAAACTGCAACAGATATTCTTCCACAATGGCCAAACCCACATGTTGCTATTTATAGCAGCAGCCCTAATTACTGGAGCCCCACCCAAACACAGGTGGCCTCCCTTCTTTCCTGTAATATGTTCTTACTTGGTCTCTTCTACGCATAATTCTGCGCTTGCGTGGATCCAAAATGTCATCATCTGAAGCTATAGAAGATAAGGAAGATTGACTGCCTTGGCTGTGTGCCAAGCCCTCCTCTGCCGAGTCACTCCCACCTTCTTCTTCGTCCGAGGAAACTAAACTCTGATCTGATTCTATCGGCAATAACACAGGCCTGTGACCTGTTGAATTTTCCCCTGCATCCACCTCCCCATTCCCTGGGGCAGGAGCTGGGCCAGAGCCAACCACAACAGTAAGGGGCCATTTTGACATCACTAATGAGGAATGAACTGGGGACAAACTCTACCATTTTAGCCCTCAGTTTCCACTCTGTTAGCTCTTCGGGCTATTTATTTATTTGTTTGTTTGTTTGTTTGTTTGTTTGTTTATTTATTTATTTATTCATTCATTCATTCATTCATTCATTCATTCATTCATTCATTCATTCATTCATTCATTTATTTATTTATTTATTTATTTAGATTTGTATGCCGCCCCTCTCCGCAGACTCGGAAAGATTCCGTCCATCGGCTCAAGTAAGATTTCACAAGCTTCCAGCATGTGAAGATGTGGAGGTTTAGCTCTATTTAAATAGCAGAATGCATAATAGACGGCTACATTTATCCGCTTTAATCTTTGGTATTTTCCCCCCCTCACCATTAGGAATATTTTGAGTGAACGGTGGGAGTGTTTCTAGTGCCGGATTATGAATAAAAATTAGGATACAGGAAACGGAGGAGCTGCGACGAATCAAGTTCATTTACACCAGCTTCATCATCCTAGCAACCATGTTTTCTTTTGACCCCTATTTATAAATTCAATAAGGGGCGTGTGAATACGTGCAGGCAATTGCTTGCATGCAAGATTTCTCCACATTATGCAGGGGGAAAAAATGCTGGTTTATGCAAGTATTTTATTTATGAGAAATAAATTCCCTGGGAAAATCCCTCTCTTTCCCAGGTAGCTTCGTTTACTCCATTTTCCCTGTACATATTATCTTATATACCATTTTGGTAGGTTTTTTTTTTATAATTGCTGCAAAATTCTGGAAAGTGCAACTATCAGCAGCTTCAATGGCTAAAAATGTTTTTTTTTCCCTCCTGATTATGAAAACTTACATTCCCCAGTTCTTCCATCTTTGGGTGGGGGCAGGGGAACTGCCTTACACCCATGAGTTATTTTTCCATCTGGTGTGGTAACTATTTGAGTAACTGCATTCCTCAAGGCTATAAAATAGGTAAAGTCGAATTTCCGCGAAGTAGAGATGCGGAAGTAAATACACTATTTTTGGCTATGAACAGTATCACAAGCCTTCCCTTAACATTTTAACCCCTAAATTGCAATTTTCCATTCCCTTAGCAACCATTTGGATTATTACTCGCCATGTTTATTTATTAAAGTTTATTAAAAAATATATTTATTAAAAAAGCAGATGAAAGTTTGTCGGTGACATATGATGTCATCGGGTGGGGAAAACCGTGGTATAGGAAAAAAACCACGCGAAGTACTTTTTAATTAATATTTTTGAAAAACCGTGGTATAGACTTTTTGCGAAGTTCGAACCCACGAAAATCGAGGGAACATTATAAAGGTATCCCCTCTCCAGATATTTTCAACTCTAGGGGACAATGTTTATCTCCATTTTTCAGCTGAGGGAGCTATCTTGTCCAGAAGGCACTTCTGTGGTCATCTGGCTATCTTATTAATTTATTAATTGGGTGTATTAATTAGATTTATATGCCGCCCTCTGCAAGGACTCTTAGAACCTAGAAAGTTTAGAACTAAGACGCCTTAAACAAGATCTAAGTATTGCCCACAAGATCATATGCTGCAACGTCCTGCCTGTCGGCGACTACTTCAGCTTCAACCACAACAACACAAGAGCACACAACAGATTTAAACTTAATATTAACCGCTCCAAACTTGACTGTAAAAAATATGACTTCAGTAACCGAGTTGTCGAAGTGTGGAACTCATTACCGGACTCCATAGTGTCATCCCCAAATCCCCAACACTTTACCCTTAGATTATCTACGGTTGACCTATCCAGATTCCTAAGAGGTCAGTAAGGGGCGAGTACAAGTGCACTAGAGTGCCTTCCGTCCCCTGTCCTATTGCTCTCCTATATCTCCTATACCTTTCTTCTATTCCTATATCTCTTCTTCTGTTCTTTCATTGATATGTTCTATTCCTATATCTTCTTTTCTATTATTTCTTAGATACATTTTACTATGAGTATCTCCTCTATAACCTTCATCATGTATTTTACTATGTGTGTGTGTGTGTGTGTGTGTGTATGTGTATATATATATATATATATATATATGTATGGCGACGTTTCGACGAGGACTCACTCGTCATCTTCAGGCTGGTGTTTCTGTCCTTATTCTAAGGCGAACACTGCGAGACCTGAGCTGCCTTCCTTCTATAAATATATATATATATATACCCACTAAAACTCTCATTGTGTATTGGACAAAATAAATAAATAAATAAATAAATAAAAGCAATGAATATTTTTCAGTATCCTTCCCCTGGAGAGGGGAGGGAATGGAGATTTTGCAGTATCATAAGAACATAAGAAGAGCCAGGCTGAATCAGGCCAAAGCCCATTGAGTCCAGCATTCTATGGCCCACAGTGGCCCACCAAGTGTCCATGGGGATCTTGATCAGAAAGAGGATATATTTTACTATGTGCATATAGATATATACCCACTAAAACCCTCATTGTGTATTGGACAAAATAAATAAATAAATAAAATAAAAAATAAATAGAAAAAGACCTCCTGCTCCATCTAGTCTGCCCTTATACTATTTCCTGTATTTTGTCTTAGGATGGATCTATGTTCATCCCAGGCGTTTTTAAATTCAGTTACTGTGGATTTACCAACTAGGTCTGCTGGGAGTTTGGTTGTGGTTTCTCTCTCGACATTCTTGTCAGGCACTTCAAATGAGTATAAAGATTTCTTGCAAGCTCAGGCTCTCTCCAAGAATCCAAGTTACTAAACCTCAAGGGAAATGAGCAGGAATGAAGAAAGCAATCAAAATGAACTGGACTTAGATTTCTTGGGGGCATGCAGGGACTCGGGACTTATAATGCATTTGACCCCTCCCAGTTTCGGTCTAGTCATCTCCTGCAATTCTTTAAAAAAAAAAAAACCTCTACTCTCTTTCCATCACATTTCTAAAGCAATCTAGATCTACGGTAGGTCATAGCCCCCTTAATCAATGAATGTTTAGTATGTTTGGTTGAGTGAATGATGATGAATGTTTTTATTTACAAACCCGGGGTTTAAGATTTTTTTCCCTCTTCTTACAAACTATTTTCACCTTACAAACCCATCGCCGCCCCTGGGATGCCCCGCCTCCAGACTTCCGTTGCCAGAGAAGCACCCGTTCTTGCGCTGCTGGGATTCTCCTGAGGCTCCTCTCCATGGGAAACCCCACCTCCGAACTTCCGTTGCCAGCAAAGCACTTGCTTTTGCGATGCTGGGATTTCCCTGTTGGGATTCCCCTGCAGCATCACAAAAACACAGAAGTCCGGAGGTGGGGTTTCCTATGGAGGGGAGCCTCAGGGGAATCCCAGCAGCGCAAAAACACAGAGGTCCGGAGGTGGGGATTCGAGGACTTCGGTGTTTTTGAAATGCTGCGATTTCACTGAGGCTCCCCTCGCTGGGAAACCCCACCTCCAGACTTCCATTGCCAGCGAAGCGCTCGTTTTTGCGATGCTGGGATTCCGCTGCTGGGATTCCCCTGCAGCATCGCAAAAACACAGAAGTCCAGAGGTGGGGTTTCCCATGGAGGGGAGCCTCAGGGGAATCCCAGCAGTGCAAAAGCGGGCGCTTCGGCTGGCAAAAGGGGTGAATTTTGGGCTTGCACGCATTAATCGCTTTTCCATTGATTCCTATGGGAAACATTGTTTTGTCTTACAAACTTTTCACCTTAAGAACCTTAAGTTTGTAAGACAAGGTATCACTGTAATTTCAAGAGGACAACCTTGAATTGGCTCAGAACTGGGTCAGATTCAGAAGCAATTTTATTTTCCATTCAGTGGCTGACGACGTGGACTTTTGAGAGAGAAACAGAATTCCCAGTTTAAGCGTTTGCAAGTCACAAGAGCCTAATTTTTTAAAAAAATCTGTAATTAACAACCAGGTCACATCACCAACCTGGGCTCACGGAGGGAATGGCTGTGAATTAGCTGTCGGCAGACTTCACAATCAATCAAATCCAATAACTGCCCCATCATCCCTCTGATTAAGCCAACGTGAACTTATAAAACGTCCTGTTTGTTTTAATAACCTTCCAGGGTTCCACGTAGCTTTCAATCCTCTCCACTTTAAAAGCCGAAAAGCCGTATGCTTGCGAAAAAGATGGCTTATTGATAGAGATGGGAATATACATTGTTCAAAATTGAGTGGTTGAATCCAAAAAGTAGCACCTCCGTGGGGCCTCTCTAGGAATCTCCTCGGAGGAAACAGGGCCGGAAAAGGCAGGGAGAAGCCTCCGTGTGGCCTCTCTAGTTTAGTTTAGTTTAGTTTAATCAGATTTGTATGCCGCCCCTCTCCGCAGACTCGGGGCGGCTCACAGCAATAGCAATACAATGTAAGACAAATCCAATATTGAAATTAATTTTTTTTAAAAAAACACCACAAATTAAAACCAATCATACACACTAGCGTACCATGCATAAATTTTATAAGCCTAGGGGGAGGGAACATGTCAATTCCCCCATGCCTGACGACAGAGGTGGGTTTTAAGAAGCTTACGAAAGGCTAGGAGGGTGGGGGCAACTCTGATATCTGGGGGGAGTTGGTTCCAAAGGGTCGGGGCCGCCACAGAGAAGGCTCTTCCCCTGGGTCCTGCCAAACGACATTGTTTAGTTGACGGGACCCGGAGAAGGCCAACTCTGTGGGACCTAACTGGTCATTGGGATTCATGCGGCAGAATGTGGTCCCTGAGATATTCTGGTCCAGTGCCATGAAGGGCTTTATAGGTCATAACCAACACTTTGAATTGTGACTAGGAATCTCCTGGGAGGAAACAGGGCCTCCACACTCCCTGTGGTTTCCCCAGTCGCACACACTATTTGCTTTTACATTGATTCTTATGGGAAAAATTGTTTCTTCTTACAAACTTTTCTGGTCGCAGAACAAATTAAGTTCGTAAGTAGAGGTACCACTGTATATTTTTTTTCTCCTGTCAAGTTATGTTCAAGCAAAGTGAAGCTGAGATGCCGCATTCAGTTGAAGTGTCTTCTTTATAAAAAAATAGAAATAAAACTTGACATCAGGGCTTTAATGCTGAAAATGAAAGAAATAAGATTTTAAATAGCAATAGCTCTTGGGGTGGAAAACACACCTGGCACTACCTCGGAAGTTTGGATGTAGCTAGACGATGACAAATAGCTGAGTTGTTTTCCTGTGGAAAATTTTAAACAATGGCCTCTCTTATATTCATCCCGGAGAACCAAAACAGCAATATACATTTTAAAGAAAAGTTGACTGCATATTCTAGAACCAAAAACATCTAAAAGAATATTTTGTCCCACAGATGGAAAAAAAGTCTTATGCGCTCCGTAATAAACAAACAAATATTGGCTTGTTCCTCCTGCCACACTAAACCACAAATTAATCACAATTTGGCTTAGCATCCTGAGCACAGCTGGTGTATGTTACTCATGGTTTCCTATGCAAACTTTACTCCAGGGAGTTCTTTCTTCTTAATTTGACTCGCCTGCCAACCCAATGCCTGGATTTCACACTTAGTAGCTTGGTCTATTTGTTGGTTTGGCATCAGTTTTCTTTTTTCTTTCTCTTGTGTAGTGTTGTGGTTAGCTCTGACCCTGCTCCTGCCCCAAGGACTGTGGATGTGGGGGAGACATCCACATGCTGCAGGCCTGTTTTGCCCCTGGTGGAATCTGATGATGAAGGCTCCTCTGACCCAGAAGACATGAGTGACAGGGAGGAGGAGAGTGGGGCAGACAGCTCAGAAGGAGATCAATTAACTAGCTCCTCCTTGGATTCAGAACAAGAGTTAATGATACAGCCACGCATGCGGAGAGCAATGTGTAGGCAACAACAACTGAGATATTATTATCAAACAAAATGAGGCCACCTGTGGTTGAGTGGTGCTGTGGTCATTAGTGAGGCTGCTATAAATAGCAGCCTGTGGGTTTGGCCATTGTGGAGGATTATCTGATTGTTGTGTTTCGTGACTGCTTTGCTGACTTTGATCTTTGTGTGCTGATTTCCCCCCGCTTTGAAACTAAACCAGAGCAAAGTGTGTTTCACTTTGTGAAGGAAGAAGGACTGTGAATTGCCTCACAGCTGCAAGCTAAGTATCACAGAACTGATAAGGGACTTGTACCAATTACCAGTTTGTTTGGAGACCAGTGCTCTTTGCTATACCAAAAGAGGGCTTGGTTTAAGGGAATTTTCATGATAAAGAATATTGTTTTGAATTTTCAAACATGTGTGTGTGTCTGAAATTTGTACCTGTGAATTTTTGGGAGGATTCTACCAGAGAGCCCGACAGAACAGGTAGGATATGGAGTTCCTTTGGAAAAGGTCTAACAGAAGGAAAATGCTGTAATGTCCATTGTTCTTTCTAGACTCCAGAGTCTCCTTTGGACTCTGCTAGCGAGCCAGTTGGTCACACCATGGGAAGCCCAACAAAGAGGCAGGACCAGATGGAGAAAAAAAAGGAAGAGGAAACCTTAGCAGTGAAAAGTTGTGAAAACCTGAATACTGGCCAAAGGGTTCAAAGAAGACTTTCCGTGGAGAATTTTAGACTGATTGGTGTATCCATGGAGTATCTACTTCAGTGATGGGCTCTTATTGGTATGATCAGGTACGCAGAACCAGTAGAAAAAGTTTGGTTAGTTAAGCAGAACCGATAGAAAAATTGTGATTTTTTTAATCTATTTTCCCTTCTGGGCTCTGGGTATATTTTTCCTATCGCAGTAAATGAGGTTGAATGTGTATAATTTTAGAAGAACTTTTATTTGCGTGTGTGTACATACAGTTTATATAGTAGATAATGTATATTTTTATGTGCCTGTGTGTAATATGTATGTACATATATACACAGAATAAAATAGTATATTTTGGGTGTTCAGTAGAGAGGGAAATTGTATCTCTTTGAGGTGAGGAGAGGCCAGGCACCCTAACTCAAACCCTTGATGTGAGTGACGTTAAGTTGGCCACCGTTCAGCCAGTCACGTGACCTTTAAGCCACCCCCAGTCACATGGTCGTCATGCCACTCCTGCCTGGCCACATGGCTGGCAAGCCACACCCACAAAATAAGCCACACCCACAGTGTGGTAGTAAAAAAATTGCAGCCCTTCACTGATCTCCATCACTAGAACCACCAATAATAAAAGAAAACGGACATCTCAGCCAGGAACAGGAACATCTTAGAGATGCTTTTAAAAATATGTTTGTGGACTTCTTTCAGGGATGGGCCATTTTTCCTGGGGTAAGTATACATTTGGACTTTTGAGGGATTCTGAGAGCTTTGGAAAACCTTTTTTTAATAAAAAGTTTTTTTATTTATAATCCAATTTAAAAAAACAAACATAAAAATATAAAGACATGGACGATTGATTGATTGGTTGGTTGGTTGGTTGGTTGGTTGGTTGATTGATTGATTGATTGATTGGACTTCTATGCCACCTTTCTCCGAAGACTCAGGGCAGCTCACAACACGATAAATACAAAATACAAAAAATAAGCATATCAGAAATCCAATGAATCTAAAACCCTAATATCACATGACTTAATATTCCAGTCTACATGTTTTCATTGAGTTATTTCTCTTCCTAAATATAGGTCTTTTTTCTCTATATAGATATATCTCCATTTTATATACAGTGTTAGTTCCATTTTTCTTCCTTGATAATATAAAAACCTATACATCTCCAATTTATCGCTATGTTATAATCCCAACATTCCTCTTAAATCCCCACTGATAGTATAACTTAACCCAGATTTTAAAGTATTCTGGTTCATTTTTGTCTTTTAATTCCATCGTGAGTCTGTTCATCTCTGCACAAGACAATATTTTATATCTATCCGTTCCTGAAAATAAAAATAATGCTAGAAGCTGGAATTTTGCTAGGCCATAGAACAGCTGTCTACTTAATGTTTTTGATTTAAAATTAAGTCTTTTTTTTAAAAGTCTCTTAGGTTAGGGAGCTTGGTGGATGTTAGCCTAGAATAGAGATAAATAAATAGCAGCAAATTATAAATGAACAACCATAGTTAAATCACTAGTGTAATAAATTGAATGAGTGGGAATTACCACCCTCTTCAGATTGTCCACAACCTATGACGCTGTTATATGGAGCTCTCCGTGGTCCTGATATTAACTAAATCTAGAATTGTGTGCCTTCATATTTTTGCCAATTCCCCACTACAGGTAATCCTCAATTTACGGCCACAACTGAGCCCAAAATTTATGTTGTTAAGTGAAAAAATTTTAAAGTGAGTTTTTGCCTCATTTTTTATGACTTTCCTCACCCCATTTGTGAATCACTGCAGTTCTTAAGTTAACACAACCATTAAGTTTCCCCATCAACGTAGCTTATCAGAAGGTCACGAAAGGGCATCACAAACTGTTGTAAGTTGAGGATTACCTGACACAGTGGATGTTGGGACTGTCATCATGTGACAGACATGCTTCGCCAGCTGCCAGTCCACCAAACACAACGAGGGGAGGAATTGCAGGGGGATGTTAGCATCAGAGGAATCAAAAGTAGACATGGTGCCATCCGTTGAGAGCCACTGGCTGTTCCAAGGTCACACAATGTAACACAACACCATCCGGCTCTGCAAGCCATGGACTGTTACCAAAATAATTGGTTAAAATATAACTGGACAAGTAGAGATTATCAGGGAGGGAGGGAGGTGGGGAGAAGGGAAAAGGTAATTAGATGCTTTGGGCCACAAAAATTTAGATCCAGCTTTGCTATCCTGTAACAACCACTTTGCTCTGGTAAAGTGGACTTTCATTAACAATGGAGTTAAGAGTCTTTCTTTGCTAAGCCCTCAAGTTCCCGCTATATAGAGCGCTGGTGAGACCCCATTTGGAATACTGTGTTCAGTTCTGGAGACCTCACCTACAAAAAGATATTGACAAAATTGAACGGGTCCAAAGACGGCCTACAAGAATGGTAGAAGGTCTTCAGCATAAAACGTATCAGGAAAGACTTCATGAACTCAATCTGTATAGTCTGGAGGACAGAAGGAAAAGGGGGGGACATGATTGAAACATTTAAATGTGTTAAAGGGTTAAATAAGGTCCAGGAGGAAAGTGTTTTTAATAGGAAAGTGAACACAAGAACAAGGGGACACAATCTGAAGTTAGTTGGGGGGAAAGATCAAAAGCAACATAAGAAAATATTATTTGACTGAAAGAGTAGTAGATCCTTGGAACAAACTTCCAGCAGACATGGTTGATAAATCCACAGTAACTGAATTTAAAGATGCCTGGGATAAACATATATCCATCCTAAGATAAAATAGTATAAGGGCAGACTAGATGGATCATGAGGTCTTTTTCTGCCATCAGTCTTCTATATTTCTATGTTTCTAAGTTGGGAAGACTGACAGTAGCACCCAACCATCAATGAAGTTATATTAAGGCTCACTCCATCACTGGTACTTTAGCCCAAAAATAACTGAAGTCCGGACAATGGTCCAAGATAAGCAGGGAAAAGTCTAAGCAATAATAAAGCAAGAAAGTTCAAGTTTGGGTAAAAGAGAGAAATTTAAAAAAAACAAAACCTAAAACTATTTTTACACTAATAGCATTCCCTAAACCTCTCCGTCTCTTTCTAACCTTGCAAACAGAGTTGCCCATTGACTGTTTTAAGACCCTGAATATTCATATTCTTGCTAAACGCCTGTGCCAATTATATTTAGGAGATTAAGTGCAGTAGAAAATCTAGACAACCTTGTTTAGTGCCATTATTTATTGGAATAACTTTATTCTGCCGGCACATGAGCTAATTACTGCTTGTGTGGGGTGGAAATGACTGAGTGGAGAAATAAAATTACATCCAAAATGTAAACACGTCGCAGCTTGCTCTCCGTAAAGAAGATAACCGAATTTAAAACTATAAGCAATCGTTCAACGTCACGTGTGTCATTCTACATATATTTTTGTGCACCTGTCTTCTAAAAGCTTCTCAGAGTGAGAATCAAGATGGAGTTATTTTGAGTTTCTTTCCCACCCATTCTTCATTCTCGGGATTGATCCTATGCAGCTTCTGCTCAGGCAATCTCACTCTACTCACAAGAGCCTACAAAACTTTTGCCAGATCCATCCTAGACTACTGCTCATCTGTCTGGAACCCATACCACATCTCAGACATCAACACCCTAGAAAATGTCCAAAGATATTTCACCAGAAGAGCCTTTCACTCCTCTACTCGAAACAGAATACCCTACGAAAATAGACTAACAATTCTAGGTCTAAAAAGCCTAGAACTATGGCGCCTAAAACACGATTTGAGTATTGCCCACAAGATCATATGCTGCAATGTCCTACCGGTCAATGACTACTTCAGCTTCAACTGCAACAACACAAGAGCACGCAACAGATTCAAACTTAATATTAACCGCTCTAAACTTGACTGTAAAAAACATGACTTTAACAATCGAGTTGTCGAAGCGTGGAACTCATTACCAGACTCAATTGTGTCAACCCCCAACCCCCAACATTTCTCCCTTAGACTCTCCACGATTGACCTCCCCAGGTTCCTAAGAGGCCAGTAAGGGGCGTGCATAAGTGCACTGGTGTGCCTAACGTCCCCTGTCCAATTGTCTTTCCTTTATGTCATATATCATATATATTTTCTTCCTCTCATATACTTTCTCTTCTATATTACATATTATCTTTATTATTATTTTTTTATAATCTTTTTATTAATTTTTCATAAAATAGACAAACATGTTTGTCTACATATTATCTTTATATATACTACCCAATGTCTATTCTCTTCCATATGTATTGTGTATTGGACAAAGAATAAATAATAAATAAATAATAATAAATAATAAAGTTCAAGTACAAGGATGGTGAACCTCTTTTTCCTCAGGTGCCAAAAGAGCTTGGGTGTGTACTATTGTGCGTGCGTGAGTTCATAATTCATAATTCACATGAATTAATAATTATGAGTTCACGTTCATAATTCAATGATTGGGGAGGGCGAAAACAGCCTTGCCCATCCCCTCTGGAGGTTGGACATGGCCTGTTTCCCAACTTTTGGTGGGTCGAGTAGGCTCATGTTTCAAACTATTTTCCAAAGCACCCAAAGGCAAGACAAGAAACAATGGATGGAAACTAAGCAAAGGGGAAAGCAACCTAATTTCCTGACAGTGAGAGCAATCAACCAATGGAACAGCTGGCCTCTAGAAGTTGTGGGTGCTCCATCTCTGGAGGCTTTCAAAAAGAGACTGGACAGTCATTTGTCTAGGATGGTCATTCCATGATGGCGAACCTGTGGCAACTAGTAGAAATAGAAGTGCAGACTTAGTAAAAAGTTGGACAGTGTTGAGGGAAATATTTGTTTAGCAGAGTGAGGGCCTTTGGGAAAAAACTGTTCTTGTGTCCAGTTGTCTTGGTGTGCACTGCTCTGTAGCGACGTTTTGAGGGTAGGAGTTGAAACAGTTTATATCCAGGATGCGAGGGATCCGTAAATATTTTTCCCGCCCTCTTTTTGACTTGTGCAATACACAGGTCCTCAATGGAAGGCAGGTTGGCAGCCATTGTTTTGTTCTGCAGTTCTAATTCTCCTCTGAAGTCTGTGTCGGTCTTGTGGGGTTGCAGAACCAAACCAGATAGTTATAGAGGTGCAGATGACAGACAGGTGCAGATTCCTCTGTAGAACTGTAGAAGACCTCCAACATCCCAACCAACTCTATTATTTTATGTTCCCCGTTACATACATCCAAACTCATGCCCATTGGAGCCATTCGCTTAAAGGGTGTCCATTCTTTGCAATTTATAAACCTATGGACTTCAACTCCCAAAATTCAACTCCTAGAATCCCATGGCTGGCTGGGAATTCTGGGAGTTGAAGTCCACAGCTCTTAAAAGTTGCCAAGGTTGCACACACAGATCTACTCAATTGACATAGTTTAAGTTTGATCCAGAGCTTTTTTTTGGAAAATAAGGGCTTAGGAGATGTGGAACAGTCAACCTGGCTAAACCCCAAGATAAAGATAAAGGTATCATTAAGAGATGGAATGGAATAGAATAGAATAGAATAACAGAGGAAGGAAACCTTACATCACTTCAGACAAATGGTTATCCAACCTCTTCACAACTTCCAGTGTTCGAGCATTCACAACTTCTGAAGGCACCTCGGAGAGGGGCGGCATACAAATCTAATAAATTATTATTAATTTTTATTAAGCTGTTCCACTGATTTATTTATTTTATTTATTTATTACTTAGATTTGTATGCCGCCCCTCTTCGAAGACTCGGGGCGGCTCACAACATGTGGAAACAAATCATAAATAATCTAACAATTTTAAAATGAAAAGATTTAAAAGACCCCATATACTAACAGACATACACACAAGCATACCATATATAAATTAAACATGCCCAGGGGAAGATGTTTCAGTTCCCCCATGCCTGACGGCAAAGGTGGGTTTTAAGGAGTTTACGGAAGGCAGGAAGAGTAGGGGCAGTTCTAATCTCCGGGGGGAGTTGGTTCCAGAGGGCCGGTGCCGCCACAGAGAAGGCTCTTCCCCTGGGGCCCGCCAACCGACATTGTTTAGTTGACGGGACCCGGAGAAGGCCCACTCTGTGGGACCTGATCGGTCGCTGGGATTCGTGCGGCAGGAGGCGGTCTCGGAGATATTCTGGTCCAATGCCATGAAGGGCTTTAAAGGTCATAACCAACACTTTGAATTGTGACCGGAAACTGATCGGCAACCAATGCAGACTGCGGAGTGATGGTGAAACATGGGCATACCTAGGTAAGCCCATGACTGCTCTCGCAGCTGCATTCTGCACGATCTGAAGTTTCCGAACACTCTTCAAAGGTAGCCCCATGTAGAGAGCATTACAGTAGTCGAACCTCGAGGTGATGAGGGCATGAGTGACTGTGAGCAATGAGTCCCGGTCCAGATAGGGCTGCAACTGGTGCACCAGGCGAACCTGGGCAAACGCCCCCCTCGCCACAGCTGAGAGATGTTTTTCTAATGTGAGCTGTGATTAATTGTTGTAGTTGTCAGGAAATTTCTCCTTAGTTCTAAGTTGTGCCTCTCCTTGTTTAGTTTCCACCCATTGTTTCTTTAGGTGCTTTAGAGAATAGCTTGACGCCCTCTTCTTTGTGGCAACCCCTGAAGTATTGGATATTAGACTGCTATCATGTCTCCCCTGGTCCTTCTTTTCATTAAACTCACCATGCCCAGTTCCTGCAACCGTTCTTCATATGTTTTAGCCTCCAGTCCCCTAATCATCTTTGTTGCTCTTCTCTACACTCTTTCTAGAGTCTCAACACCTTTTTTACATTGTGGCGACCAAAACTGAATGCAGTATTCCAAATGTGGCCTTAACCAAGGCATTATAAAGGTTATAGGGATAATCCTTAAATGAAGGCATCTTTAGATGAATGGATGTGATTTTGCATTTTCATTTATTTATTAATTTATTAATTAGATTTGTACGCCGACCCTCTCCGAAGACTCAGAGTGGCTCACAACAATAAAACAGTACAAATCCAATTGATTAAAACAATTTAAAAACCCTTAATATAAAAAGCAATCATACATCTCATATAAACCATACATAAAACAGAAACGGCCCAGGGGAATCAATTTCCCCATACACATTTTTGCAAACATCGACACAAGTTTCTTAAGAGGTTTCAGGAGATATGACTTGCAAACCATCAGGATATAGTGGTGCATATACACTGCTCACAAAAACAAAGGCAACACTCAAAGAACCCATCTTAGATCTGAATGAATGAAATATTCTCATTGAAAACTTTGTTCTGTACAAAGTTGAATGTGCTGACAACATGGGAAATTGATTGTCAAGCAGTGTTGCTTCCTAAGTGGACAGTTTGATTTCACAGAAGTTTGATTTACTTGGAGTTATATTCTGTTGTTTAAGTGTTCCCTCTATTTTATTTTTGAGCAGTATACATAGTTCCATATATATAGTGGCACAGTGGCAAGAGTGCCAACACTGCAGGTTACTTCAGCTAAGGGCTAACTGTAGTTCAGCAGTTCAAATCTCACCACCGGCTCAAGGTTGACTCAGCCTTCCATCCTTCCAAGGGGGTAAAATGAGGACCCAGATTGTTGGGGGGTAATATTTATTTTATTTATTTATTGGATTTGTATGCCGCCCCTCTCCGGAGACTCCGGGCGGCTAACAGCAACAATAAAACAGTGTACAATAGTAATCCAATACTAAAAACGATTAAAAACCCATTAATATAAAAACCAAACATACATACACACATACCATGCATAGAATTGTCAAGGCCTAGGGGGAAAGAGGATCTCAATTCCCCCATGCCTGATGGCAGAGGTGGGTTTTAAGCAGCTTATGAAAGGCAAGGAGGGTGGTTGCAATTCTAATCTTTGGGGGCAGTTGGTTTCAGAGGGCCGGGGCCGCCACAGAGAAGGCTCTTCCCCTGGGTCCCGCCAAGCGGCATTGTATGCTGATTCTGTAAACCACTTAGAGAGGGCTGTAAAAGCACTATGACATGGTATATCAGTCTTATTGCTATTGCTATTTCTGGCACTGCACATGTGTCACCATCTTGTTTTGGGCTTTTTTGGGGGGGGGGATTTTTTAAATTTCTTAGCACTGCAGATGGAGCCATGGGAGGAAGCGAACCAGCCACAAGGCAAGCTAGAACCCACCCTTCCCGTGGTCATAGAAACATAGAAACATATAAACATAGAAGTCTGACGGCAGAAAAAGACCTCCTGGTCCATCTAGTCTGCCCTTATACTATTTTCTGTATTTTATCTTAGGATGGATCTGTGTTTATCCCAGGCATGTTTTAATTCAGTTACAGTGGATTTATCTACCACGTCTGCTGGAAGTTTGTTCCAAGGATCTACTACTCTTTCAGTAAAATAATATTTTCTCATGTTGCTTTTGATCTTTTCCCCCAACTAACTTCAGATTGTGTCCCCTTGTTCTTGTGTTCACTTTCCTATTAAAAACACTTCCCTCCTGGACCTTATTTAACCCTTTAATATATTTAAATGTTCCGATCATGTCCCCCCTTTTCCTTCTGTCCTCCAGACTCTACAGATTGAGTTCATTAAGTCTTTCCTGATACGTTTTATGCTTAAGACCTTCCACCATTCTTGTAGCCCGTCTTTGGACCCCTTCAATTTTGTCAATATCTTTTTGTAGGTGAGGTCTCCAGAACTGAACACAGTATTATTCCAAATGTGGTCTCACCAGCATTCTATATAGCGGGATCATAATCTCCCTCTTCCTGCTTGTTATACCTCTAGCTATGCAGCCAAGCATCCTACTTGCTTTCCTGTGGCCACCATGAGGTTGCAGAAGATCAAAAGCGATCAGCAGGCAGGTTGGACATATCCACCCTCACCCGCCTTCAAGACTTTCATTATTATAGACTCTTTAATGCTTTTGAAGTGGAGCGGGCAAGCTCAAGAGCTCTTTAAGTCACGAATATCTGGCTGTAATGAGAACCCTTCGGTGTAGTTCTAAAACATAGTCTTTTCGCTAAATTACAGTGGTGGACAAAAGCTTTCAGTTGGAGCTCAGGACATAAGAATAATGGAATGGCTTTATTTCTAAATTAAGGCATTTTCAGAAGGTCAGTGCGAAAGGTCAAAACCTAAAAAAAAATCAGGAGTACTTGGAGCTGGAAAGTAGATGAAGAAAAAACATTCCCTGAACATCAATTTCTCCAACTGTGCATGGTGGGTTAGAACTACGACACCTTAAGCATGATCGAAGTATTGCCCACAAGATCATATGCTGCAACGTCCTGCCTGTCAATGACTACTCCAGCTTCAACCACAACAACGCAAGAGCACACAACAGATTCAAACTTAATATTAACCGCTCCAAACTTGACTGTAAAAAATACGAATTTAGTAGTCGAGTTGTTGAAGCATGGAACTCATTACCGGACTCCGTAGTGTCAACCCCTAACCCCCAACATTGTACCCATAGAACATCCATGATTGACCTCTCCAGGTTCTTAAGAGGTGTGTAAGAGGCATGCATAAGTGCACTAGTGTGCCTTCCATCCCCTGTCCAGTTGTCTGTCCTATATCTCCTATATCTTTTCCTCTATTCTTCATTGACATATTTTATTCTTATATCTTTTCTTCTATTCTTCCTTCAATATATTTTTACTACGAGTATATTCTCCATAACCTTCCTTGGGTATTGGAATAAATGAATGAATGAATGAATGAATGAATGAATGAATGAATGAATGAAGGACAGACAGACAGACAGACAGACAGACAGACAAACAAAAATAAATACTGCCCATGTTGGAAGATCCATCTTTGATATTTTGGCCTTAGCTCTCCATCCTTCCCCCCACCCCTTTTTTTAATAGCAGCACCTGGAGTTTATTTTGAAGCTAACGATTAACTTTGCTGAATACAGCAAGAGAGAGTTAACTGGTTAACATATGTCAAACGTGCAAACTGCCTGTTCTACTCCTTTTCCCCTAAAACTGGTGATTAATTCTCTTTTATGTTTAAGATCACTGCAGCAACGCAATTAATTGGTGTGTTTAACAAGCAAAGTTTTAAAAAACCGATCACCTCCGAAGCTACTGATATTCAGGAAGGAAATGTGCTTTAGTAGACTAGCAGTCTTTCAATACATACATACGTACGCATATACGTACATACATACATACATACATACATACATACATACATACATACATACAGTACAACACATTTTTGCTGATAATGAAAAGGAAGGGAGACTAGTATATATCTACTTCGAGCTTATTTGCTCTCATCAGACAGCCATACCCTTACTGGGATTTGAACCTGCAGCCTCTGCCTTGTAAGGCAGTGGCCTTAGTTTAGTTTAGTTTAGTTTAATCAGATTTGTATGCCGCCCCTCTCCGCAGACTCGGGGCGGCTCACAGCAACAGCAATACAAGACAAATCCAATATTAAATTAATTTTAAGATCCAATATTAAATTAATTTTAGCCTCTAGACTACAGGCTCGCCTCCTTATAGAAACATAGAAGATTGATGGCAGAAAAAGACCTCATGGTCCATCTAGTCTGCCCTTATACTATTTCCTGTATTTTATCTTAGGATGGATCTATGTTTCTCCCAGGCATGTTTACATTCAGTTGCTGTGGGTTTACCAACCACGTCTGCTGGAAGTTTGTTCCAAGCATCTACTACTCTTTCAGTCAAATAATATTTCCTCACGTTGCTTCTGATCTTTCCCCCCCAACTAACCTCAGATTGTGCCCCCTTGTTCTTGGGTTCACTTTCCTATTAAAAACACTCCACTCCTGAACCTTATTTAACCCTTTCATCTATTTAAATGTTTCGATCGTGTCCCCCCTTTCCCTCTGTCCTCCAGACTCTACAGGTTGAGTTCATGAAGTCTTTCCTGATAGGTTTGATGCTTGAGACCTTCCACCGTTTTTGTAGCCCGTCTTTGGACACCTTCAGTTTCATCAATATCTTTAGGTGAGGTCTCCAGAACAGGACAGAGTATTCCAAATGGGGTCTCACCAGCGCTCTATACAGCGGGATCACAATCTCCCTCTTCCTGCTTGTTATACCTCTAGCTATGCAGCCAAGCATTCTACCCGCTTTCCCTACCACCTATTTTGAGACTGTCGGAAATCACTACCCCTAAATCCTTCTCTTCTGAAGTTTTTGCTAACACAGAACTCTTCAGCAATGCTTAATAATCTTATCTTTTTTTAAAAAAAAAGTTAGTTCTCTTTCATTGGAATTCAGCCACCGATTCATAACTTTAACACCACCTGGAGTGGAAAGGAGGCAAGTTCCTTCTTCTTCCATCTGTTTCAGGTTTAACATTTCAGGGAGAACTTCTGCTAGCAACAGGGAAGGCTGGGTGTCTTCTTTATCCTGTTTTTGAACTTTCTCGCATCCCTTTTTTCTCCGGTTGTCTCTGAACATCTGCGCAAAGAATGCTGCTTTCTTTTTCTTTCCCAACCTTAAAGGGAGAAAATAGAAAGCAGGGTGCCTTTTGTCAAACCGCTATTGAAAGAACGGTGAACGTTGTAAAATCCTTTCCCTGATCTTTTTGGGGCGGCGATGGCAGTGGTAGCGTTTAAATCTGGATGTTAATCATAGCTCCGAGAAAGTTTTGAATTTTTTTTTAATAACCCATCTGTCGAATTATAATAATAATAAAAGAGAGAGAGAAAGAGAGAAGAAGAAGACAAGCATCTGCCCACGAGTGAAAAGAATCAATGCTGTCTTCGTGCCATTGTGCAATATTTTTTTTTTCTGGAGTCTTGGGTCCTGAGTCCACGCCAACGTTTGAAAATATGATTGGGCAAGTAAAGGAAGAGGAACAGAAACAGCCGTCACAATGAAACTGGGGTCTCTCTCTCACTCCTGTTGTACAATCCCTGCTATTGTTTGCAAAGTTTGATAGGATGAATAGAATAGAACGAATGAGCTGGAAGGGACCTTGGAGGTCTTCGAGACCAGTGTTTCCCAACCTTATTTATTGATTGATTGATTTTGTCCAATACACAATGAGGGTTTTAGTGGGTATATATCTATATACACATAGTAAAATACATAATGAAGGTTATAGAGGAGATACTCATAGTAAAATACATCTAAGGAAGAATAGAAAAGAAGATATAGTATTAGAACATATCAATGAAAGAATAGAAGAAGAGATATAGGAATAGAAGAAAGGTATAGGAGATATAGGAGAGCAATAGGACAGGGGACGGAAGGCACTCTAGTGCACTTGTACTTGCCCCTTACTGACCTCTTATGAATCTGGATAGGTCAACCTTGGATAATCTAAGGGTAAAGTGTTGGGGGTTTGGGGATGACACTATGGAGTCCGGTAATGAGTTCCATTAATTTTTTCATTTCATTCTGTTCAGAAATGTTCAAATTAGTATACTAGCAAAAAAGTATTCAAAAAACCATTCCAGTAGCTAGAACCAATCCTTTTATACTCCGGGTCTAAAAGGACCCGGAGGGTAACATTGGTAATTTTTTTTGCCCAGCAAAAACTATACACCCACCGCCCAAAAAACCCACCACCCTTACAAAGAACCCCTCAAATGAGAAAAAATCATGGAATTTCAAGTTTCAGATATGCAGGGAAATTTTTTTACAGGGGCCCAAACTTCATTTCGGGTCCTTTTAGACCCGGGGAGAATGCCAGGGTTTGAAAAAGAAGAGGGACTTTGAGACGGCGAGGAGAAGCCCACGACTCCCTCCGTTCGTCCTGGGTTGCCAAAGCCTCTTTAAGTGCCATCGAAAGGCTCCTCTGGCAGCCCAGAAAAGCCCGAGATGGCCGGGATTAAAGGGGGAATGGCAGGAAACTGGCCGGGCATTTATGCCGCTCTCAAATTTCCTGGGAAATTTTTCCAAGCTCGGCTTCTTAAGTAGAAAATGATTCTTAAGTAGAGGCAAAAACATCTTTTCTTATCTAGAAAAGTTCTTAAGTAGAGGCGTTCTTAGGTAGTGGTACCACTGTATATACATAAAACGGAGGGCACAAAAAAGCTGTTTTTGAGAAGACCTCAAACGCAATTGGAAAATAGCTCAGCTCTCGTGGCCTCCTCGCTTTCTAAAAAGCTGTCTCGACAGCCAAATGAGACGCTTTCGAGTTTCCTCAGGTGCATCTCAGGCGTGGTTATTATACTCATGATTTTTTTATCCCCCAGCCGACTGACCCTTTGTGTATCCCTGGCGGAGAGTCAGCCATGCGGAAAAGTGGTTTGCGATGAGCCCCGCCATCAAGAAATGTATCCTATCTGAAAACGGGGGGCAGGTGGGCGAAAAATGACATTTGATGTTTGCCCTTGAGAAGAAGAAGGACCCCTCTGGTTGGCTGCTCTTGAGTAAAGCTTTTCGAAAGGGAAGGCCGAGGGGACATTAATCCACGGGTCTGGTTTGGAAGGGGTTTTGTATCGCCGCCGTGGACCGGCGGCGAATGAATTTGTGAGAAGGAACGATTGCTGACGCGAACGAGAGGGGAATCTTTACTTTGTTCATCATGTCACCCTCCTCGCCTTCCGCAAGAGTCTTAAGACTCAGCTATGTTGCCGGGCCTGGGACAGTTAGATCTCCCCACCCCTCCGACCAATAAAGGTGATGCATGGTGTGATTGGATTGTCCGATTGAGTAATCTATTGGGTTTTTAGCTGTAGTTTTTTTAATGGATTAGATTTGTTTTGTACGGTTTGTTTCTATATTTTTCCAGTAAGCCACCCTGAGTTTTTGGAGAAGGGCAGCACACAAATCTAAATAATAATAATAATAATAATAATAATAATAATAATAATAATAATAATAACAACAACAACAACAACAACAACAACAACAACAATAATAATAATATAATGGTGATGATTATGATGATGATGATAACATTAATAATATTAATATTATTAATAATAATAATAATAATAATGATCCCGCTATATAGAGCGCTGGTGAGACCGCATTTGGAATAATACTGTGTTCAGTTCTGGAGACCTCACCTAGAAAAAGATATTGACAAAATTGAAGGGGTGCAAAGACGGGCTACAAGAATGGTGGAAGGTCTTAAGCATAAAACGTATCAGGAAAGACTGAATGAACTCAATCTGTATAGTCTGGAGGACAGAAGGAAAAGGGGGGACATGATCGAAACATTTAAATATGTCAAAGGGTTAAATAAGTTTCAGGAGGGAAGTGTTTTTAATAGGAAAGTGAACACAAGAACAAGGGGACACAATCTGAAGTTAGTTGGGGGAAAGATCAAAAGCAACATGAGAAAATATTATTTTACTGAAAGAGTCGTAGATCCTTGGAACAAACTTCCAGTAGACATGGTTGGTAAATCTACAGGAACTGAATTTAAACATGCCTGGGATAAACATATGTCAGCTTCCTGCCATTCCCCCTGGGTTTCTCTCTCTGGCGCAGTGTATGGGAGGCAGCCTCGCGCCGGGTGTATGGGAGGCACGTGCTCCTCCTCACCACCTCAGAGTCCCTCTTTTTTTTTTTAAGCCTTAAAGTTTTGGATATTTTCAATTCCCCTCACCTCACCTTTTTCCTTCGGCAGCAACTGTCCTCCTCCTCTTCCTCCTCTTCCTCCTCCCACCAAAATTCCACCCTTTTATTTCTTTCCTAATAGGTTTCCACGCATTATCTGCTTTTACATTGATTTTTCCTATAGGGAAAATTGCTTCTACTTACAAACTTTTCTACTTAAGAACCTGTTCACGGAACAAATTAAGTTCTTAAGTAGAGGCACCACTGTATGTGCATGTATTTATAATGGATTAGGCATAAGGAACCGCGGGTTTATACCTCCCAACAGCTTGCACTTAAAACCCAGGGCACTTCATCGAACAGCAGGTTGGGTGAGTCCCAAGGAGAACTGGACACGGCTTTTAAAATTACTTTGCAAATGTAGGAATATTTCCACTTGGCTGAAACCCCGGCAGAGTCTTCTGTCTCATTAAGCAATGCAAGCCCAATCTATATGTTCTCTCTTCCAGTTCAGTGGAGCCCTCCCATTCCTACAGATCGATAGGGAAATATGTGAGTTTGCAAATTTTTTTTTTGGCCTCGTGCTGGGGAAACAAAAAAAAATGAAGATAACTTTTTTTAAAGTGGAATGGAGTCAAGATAGGATGAGATCAGGTTGCCTTCTTCTCAACGGGACGGTTGGTCCATCGAGGACAGGGTTTGGTCCACCTGGGAAAACTGTTCTTTCGTGAATTGACCTACATTTTCTCGGGTTTCAGGATCTTAAGATTAATAACACCATCTAGAAACATAGAAGACTGACGGCAGAAAAAGACCTCATGGTCCATCTAGTCTGCCCTTATACTATTTCCTGTATTTTATCTTACAATGGATAGATGTTTATCCCAGGCATGTTTAAATTCAGTTACTATGGATTTACCAACCATGTCTGCTGGAAGTTTTTTCCAAGGATCTACTACTCTTTCAGGAAAGATCAAAGGCAACATGAGAAAATATTATTTTACTGAAAGAGTAGTAGATCCTTGGAACAAACTTCCAGCAGACGTGGTTGGGAAATCCACAGTAACTGAATTTAAACATGCCTGGGATAAACATATATCCATCCTAAGATAAAATACAGGAAATAGTAAAAGGGCAGACTAGATGGACCAAGAGGTCTTTTTCTGCCGTCAGTCTTCTATGTTTCTATGTTTCTATGTTTCTAAATAATATTTTCTCATGTTGCCTTTGATCATTCCCCCAACTAACTTCAGATTGTGTCCCCTTGTTCTTGTGTTCACTTTCCTATTAAAAACACTTCCCTCCTGAACCTTATTTAACCCCTTAACATATTTAAATATTTTGATCATGTCCATCCTTTTCCTTCTGTCATCCAGACTATACAGATTGAGTTCATTAAGCCTTTCCTGATACGTTTTATGCTTAAGACCTTCCCCCATTCTTGTAGCCCGTCTTTGGACCCGTTCAATTTTGTCAATATCTTTTTGTAGGTGAGGTCTCCAGAACTGAACACAGTACTCCAAATGTGGTCTCACCATCTATATACAAGAGAAGTCCATCAATAAGAATAGATTGGGAATACAGTACTATTTGTTTCTCATCTTTCAGGGCAGTTATTATAAAAGTAATGGTAATAAATAGTGATGGGTGAACCGGTCCGTACCTAATTGTGTGGTGTTTGGTATGCTGAACCCGAAATTTTTTGAAACTTCGGGCAAAGTTCGGGGTCGCGTTCGGCGTTCGGAGCTTTGACGTCACCAGCTAAGGACGCCAAGGTGATCACTTCCTGGATTCCATGTTTATTTTTACATGAAAGGACAGCCCTTTGCTTGCAGAGCCGCTGCGGCATCCTTTTTCGTAAAAATAACAATGTTTATTTTTACGTGAAGACCTGCCTTTGAAAGAGCTGGGGAATCCCTCCCACGAAGAGATTCCGGGGGCGGAGCCTTGACGTCACTGGCAGGTTGCTAAGGAGGCCAAGGCGATCACTTCCTGGATTCCTGCCGGTATACATGACATCAAAGCTCCACCCCTGGAATCTCTTGGTGGGATTCCCCGTTCGGGTTTGGGTTTGGTTCTGGTTCAGCCGAATTTTGCGTAAAGTCCATCCGAATTTGCCGAACCCGAACACCGTTGGGTTCGCCCATCACTAGTAATAAATATTATGAAATTGTGGTTAAGAATATATGGAGAAGATTGAAGCACTACGGCCTAAATGATTAGATCTGATTAGAAAAGAAGCAATTTAAAAAAACGTATTAGTTAATAGCACTTAAAATACACATAAGAAATTTGAGTAATTATTCTTGTCGAGATGTCAATTGTATTAGAGGCAGCATTGGATGGACCAAAGTTAAAATAAATAATTATTGTAATGTATTTTAATATTGATGGTATGTTATTTTGCATATATGATTGGAGTGAAAAATTTAAAAAAAATTCTTGCCTGAAAAAAAAAAAAGAATAGATCTGGAAGGGACCTTGGAGGTCTTTTAATCCAACTCCCTGCAGATGAAAAAAAAAAAAGCCCAAATGAGCAAACCACAAGTTTCTGCCCAAACAGGGGATTAGACTAGAAGACCTCCAAGGTCCCTTCCAACTCTCCTTATTTCCAGGTTGAAATCTTTCATTGATCAGTTTCCACCCATTATTCCTTGTAACATAGAAACATAGAAGATTGATGGCAGAAAAAGGCCTCGTGGTCCATCTTGTCTGCCCTTATATTATTTCCTGTATTTTATCTTAGGATGGATATATATACAGTATATATCCCTCAGCTATCATGATATGACCCCTGAGCTATTGTGATTTATGTATGGTCTATTTGGGTTGTATGATTGTTTTTGACTATAAGGGTTTATTCTATTCCAACCCATTTTCTATATCTGTATTTTTATTTAAAAAAAACAATCTGAAACAGAGTCTGCTGTTTTTACAAGAGTGGAGGTTTTCTTTTTTTCTTAAAAAAAAAGGAAAATAGAATAGAATAGAATTTTTATTGGCCATGTGGGATTGGACACACAAGGAATTTGTCTTGGTGCATATGCTCTCAGTGTACATAAAAGAAAAAGATACATTTGTCAAGAATCATGTGGTATAATACTTGATGATTGTCATAGGGGTCAAATAAGCAATGAAGAAACAATCAATATTAATAAAAATCTTAGGATGCAAGCAACAAGTTACAGTCATACAGTCCTAAGCGGGAGGAAAAGGATTTATTTTATTTATTTATTGGATTTGTATGCCGCCCCTCTCTGTAGACTCCGGGCGGCTAACAACAGCAATAAAACAGCATATAATAATAATCCAATACTAAAACAGTTAAAAACCCTTATTATAAAACCAAACATACGTACAGACATACCATGCATAAAATTGTAAAGGCCTAGGGGGAAAGAGTATCTCAATTCCCCCATGCCTGGCGGCAGAGGTGGGTTTTAAGCAGCTTACGAAAGGCAAGGAGGGTGGGGGCAATTCTAATCACTGGGGGGAGTTGGTTCCAGAGGACCGGGGCCACCACAGAGAAGGCTCTTCCCCTGGGTCCCACCAAGCAGCATTGTTTAGTTGACGGGACCCGGAGAAGACCCACTCTGTGGGACCTAACTGGTCGCTGGGATTCGTGCAGCAGAAGGCGGTCCCTGAGATAATCTCGTCCGGTGCCATGAAGGGCTTTATAGGTCATAACCAACACTTTGAATTGCGACCGGAAACTGATCGGCAACCAATGCAGACTGCGGAGTGTTGGTGTAATATGGATATTCTGCACAATCTGAAGTTTCCGAACGCTAGGATGATAGGAATGATGAGAAAAACTAGTAGAATAGAAGTGCAGATTTAGTAAAAAGTCTGACAGTGTTGAGGAATTATTTGTTTAGTAGAGTGATGGTGTTCAGGGGAAAAACTATTCTTGTATCTAGTCTTGGTGTGCAGTGCTCTGTAGCGATGATTTGAGGGTAGGAGTTGAAGCTGTTTATGTCCAGGATGCGAGGGGTCAGTAAATATTTTCCCCGCCCTCTTTTTGACTCGTGCAGTCTACAGGTCCTCAATGGAAGGCATTCGTCTACATGTTTTCTTTTCATAGATATTGTTTGCAGGCATTTGTTGCCAACACCATATTTACATCTTGCTTTTCCTCGGATGCATTTAGGCAGCCACAATAATACATTCATTTTGTACTTTCCCCTCATTTAATTAAAGGGTTGCACGATAACGTTTGGAAAAGCTTTGTGGGACATTGCACAAAAGGAGGGTGTGTGTAATGGAGCATTTTAAACATAGCCGGGGAGAACTTTGAAAGGGTCAAAAAATTAAAACCCTGAGAAACCGCAGTTGCTATGATACCGAAACAGCTTGGTTGGTGTTCCGGAATTATTATTATTTTTAACAAAGGGACCTATGAATTAGGCTTGGCTGCTTGAGTTGTCAAAATGTGTTGTCTTTTGAACTTCAGCTTTCAGATTTTTGCATGACACCCTGGTGATGCTAACTGGTTTTTACTTAATAGGTTAATCTGGTAGAGTAACAAGTTAATGAGGTTCCCGACAGTTCTTTGCAAGGGCAGCTAACACAAGCCTGTAAGCTTGAATTTGCCGAGAGACAAATGTGTGGGATTTTTATTCTCAATTGTGGGAATTGAGATATTTCTAAGGGGAAAGACACACATTTTCAAGTGCTTTCTTTTCCTCTACTGTGAGAATTATCTATAGAATCTAGGCATCTAAGGCCTAGATAGATACAAAACACTCTTATTAGAGTACTGACTTTTACAGAAAAGCTGTTCAAGAAAAATAAAACTCTCTACCGTGATAGAAACATAGAAACATAGAAGACTGAAGGCAGAAAAAGGCCTCATGGTCCATCTAGTCTGCCCTTATACTGTTTTCTGTATTTTATCTTACAATGGATCTATGTTTATCCCAGGCATGTTTAAATTCAGTTACTGTGGATTTACCAACCACGTCTGCTGGAAGTTTGTTCCAAGGATCTACTACTCTTTCAGTGAAATAATATTTTCTCACGTTGCCTTTGATCTTTCCCCCAACTAACTTTAGATTGTGTCCCCTTGTTCTTGTGTTCACTTTCCTATTAAAAACACTTCCCTCCTGAACCCTATTTAACCCTTTAACATATTTAAATGTTTTGATCATGTCCCCCCTTTTCCTTCTGTCCTCCAGACTATACAGATTGAGTTCATTGAGTCTTTCCTGATACGTTTTATGCTTAAGACCTTCCACCATTCTTGCAGCCCGTCTTTGGACCCGTTCAATTTTGTCAATATCTTTTTGTAGGTGAGGTCTCCAGAACTGAACACAGTACTCCAAATGTGGTCTCACCAGCGCTCTATATAAGGGGATCACAATCTCCCTCTTCCTGCTTGTTATACCTCTAGCTATGCAGCCAAGCATCCTACTTGCTTTTCCTACCGCCCGACCACACTGCTCACCCATTTTGAGACTGTCAGAAATCACTACCCCTAAATCCTTCTCTTCTGAAGTTTTTGCTAACACAGAACTGCCAATGCAATACTCAGATTGAGGATTCCTTTTCCCCAAGTGCATTATTTTACATTTGGAAAGATTAAACTGCAGTTTCCATTGCTTTGACCATTTATCTAGTAAAGCTAAATCATTTACCATATTACAGACCCCTCCAGGAAGTGATAGTGTTCAGTTCTGGAGATCTCACCTAGAAAAAGATATTGATAAAATTGAACGGGTCCAAAGACAGGCTACAAAAATGGTGGAAGGTCTTAAGCATAAAACGTATCAGGAAAGACTTCATGAACTCCATCTGTAGAGTCTAGAGGACAGAAGGGAAAGGGGGGACAGGATCGAAACATTTCAATATGTGAAAGGGTTAAATAAGATCCAGGAGGGAAGTGTTTTTAATGGGAAAGTGAACACAAGAACAAGGGGGCACAATCTGAGGTTAGTTGGGGGAAAGATCAGAAGCAACATGAGAAAATATTATTTGACTGAAAGAGTAGTAGATGCTTGGAACAAACTTCCAGCAGACGTGGTTGGTAAATCCATGGTAACTGAATTTAAAACATGCTTGGGATAAACATATATCTATTCTAAGATAAAATACAGGAAATAGTATAAGGGTAGACTAGATGGACCATGAAGTCTTTTTCTGCCGTCAATCTTCTATGTTTCTATACCTGTTTATACCCAGAAACTTTTAAGGGATTCTTAAAAATTAAATTTTTTTTAAAATTTTGGGCTTAGACAACTAAGAACTATGCCGCCTTTGGTCTGACCTAAGCATAGTACATAAAATTATTTATCGCAATGTCCTGCCTGTCAATGACTACTTCAGCTTCAACCATAACAATACATGAGTATACAATCGATACAAACTTATGGTGAACCGCTCCAAACTCAATTGCAGGAAATACGACTTCGGCCTGGAATTCAGTACCCGACTCTATGGTTTCTTCCCCAAACCCCCAAAACTTTAACCTTAGATTATCTGCTATGGACCTGACCCCCTTCTTAAGAGGTCTGACCCCCTTCTTAAGAGGGTGCATAAGCACAGCAGCATGCATACCATCCCTGTCTTAATATCCTCTACTATTCATGCCTATTTGATGTATTATTAACCATATTTACACCTATATCTGTTATCTAATACACAGTTGAGAAAAAGAGAGTGAGCGATAGATAGATAGATTAGATAGATTAGATAGATAGATAGATAGATAGATAGATAGATAGATAGATAGATAGATAGATGGATGGATGATATATAGATAGATGATAGACAGGCAGGTAGGTAGATAGATAGATAGATAGATAGATAGATAGATAGATAGATAGATAGATGATAGATAGGCAGATAGATAGATAGATAGATAGATAGATAGATAGATAGATAGGCAGGTAGGTGGCGGCAGAGGTGGGTTTTAAGCAGCTTATGAAAGGCAAGGAGTGTGGGGGCAATTCTAATCTCTGGGGGGAGTTGGTTCCAGAGTGCCGGGGCCGCCACAGAGAAGGCTCTTCCCCTGGGTCCCGCCAAGCGACATGCGCGCCCCTTACAGACCTCTTAGAAACGAGGAGAGGTCGACTGTAGAAAATCTAAGGTTAAGGTTTTTGGGGGTTCGGGGATTATTTGGGGTTCATTTTAACCAAAGACAGTGCCCGCATTTCTGATTTTGATTCTTTGAAAGCTGGCTGTGTATATAATCTAGCCAAACCAGGTGGCCGTGAAGTGAGGTGAAAGAATTGCCGGATGCCTTTGTTGCATAGCATTACCTCAGTCTCTCAAGAATGGAATCTCCTGTTGTGAACGATGAAATCATTTCTCCACTACACCCTGCAGATTAAATAACAAAAATAGGTTGGCCCTCGACCTTTCGAAGTGGCTGCGTTCCGGGTCTCTGCGTTTTGAGAGTGGAAGAAGTGAGCTTCTCTTGAGCTAACTGCTTATTTCTTCTGAGTAGCGATAGGTAGGGGGTTTAAGGAACACACAAACACCACACACACACACACACAACAAGTAAAGGCCCAGGTTGTGTTGTTTATCCATGAACGAGCTGGGTGGAAGCCATGTTCGAATTGCACAAACACAATGGTGCTTTCTGTTCAGGAATGGAAGTTCTGGAGAAGTTTACATTTTTTTCATTGAAAGGAAGCAAATTTAAGTCAATGTTATGTTGAGTTTGAGGGGGGGGCTTTGTTGATGTTTTTGATGCGTTAGGAGGAGACATAAATTAATTCAATCACATAATTGTTATCTCTATCATCTATCTATCATCTATCTATCTATCTATCTATCTATCTATCTATCTATCTATCTATCTATCTATCTATCAATCATCTATCTATCTATCCCCCTAGGCCTTTAAAATTTTATGCATGGTATGTCTGTATGTATGATTGGTGTTTATATAATGGGTTTTTAACTGTTTTTAGTATTGGATTATTGTTATATACTGTTTTATTACTGTTGTTAGCCACCCCGAGTCTGCGGAGAGGGGCGGCATACAAATCCAATAAATAAATAAAAATAAATAAATGAGCGACTGTGAGCAGTGACTCCCTGTCCAAATAGGGCTGCAACTATTAGGAAGCTTATGATCCACTTACAAGTGTATTCAGGTACCACTAAATGATTTTGTTTCTTTAGAAGAGTCTCCGGTATGATAATATTGAATGTTGAACTAAAGTCTAAAAAGAGGAGTGTCGCGTAGATCTACTAAGAGCTTGATACACTCCAGAAATCCCATTTATGGAAAGGTTGCCATGACCCTGAAGGAAAAAAAGTTTGGTCCATTCAAACTTAATTATCGACTACTCCCACTGCTGCAGCAATTATGCATTTTTCCTAGATAGGTCGGATCTCAAATATAGCATATCTCAGAAATACCACGGGCAATTATTTAATGATGAAATAAGTGCTGATTAGGAACCCTGGAAGCTATTATTTTTCTTGATGGAATATTCCTGCAGCCACTGAAGAAACAAGAGTAATTTCCTTCTCGTCAGCCTTAGCTACTTCTGCTGTTTTGGAAAATAATATGTAACTAAAGAGAGGTTTGAAGAAGGGAAGGGAAGGGACTACTGCAAAGGAAGAAATTCTCAGCCTATAAGAAAGACTTCTCTTCTTCTCTTCCTTAGCATAAGTCCTTCGCTTCTTGCGAAACAATCAAGTTGGATTTCTGGTCAACCTTTGGAAATGTTGCAGGACTATGGACAGAGAATTGTGGGGTGAGTTTGGTGGCTTCTTAATTTTATTTTGTTGCCCATGTTGCCTTGCCTGAGATAGATAGATAGATAGATAGATAGATAGATAGATAGATAGATAGATAGATAGATAGATAGATAGGATTAGAGATAGAGAGATAGATAGAAAGATAGATAGATATGATTAGAGATAGATAGAGAGAGAGAGAGAGAGAAAGAGATAGAGAGAGATAGAGATAGAGAGATAGATAGATAGATAGATAGACAGACAGACAGAAAGATAGAAAGAGATATATATATATAGAGAGATATAGGATTAGAGATAGATAGATAGATAGATAGATAGATAGATAGAGAGAGAGATAGATAGATAGATAGAGAGAGATAGGATTAGAGACAGACAGACAGACAGACAGACTGACTGACTGACAGACAGACAGATAGATAGATAGATAGAAAGATAGATAGATAGATAGATATGATTAGAGATAGATAGATAGATAGATAGATAGATAGATAGAGAGAGAGAGAGAGAGAGAGATAGGATTAGAGATAGTAGATAGATAGATAGGATTAGAGATAGATAGATAGATAGATAGATAGACAGACAGACAGACAGACAGAAAGATAGATAGAGAGATAGATAGATAGATAGATAGATAGATAGATAGAGAGAAACATAGATAGAGAGATAGAGAGATAGATAGAGAGATAGAGAGAAAGAGAGATAGGATTAGAGATAGTAGATAGATAGATAGGATTAGAGATAGATAGATAGATAGATAGATAGATAGATAGACAGACAGACAGAAAGACAGATAGAGAGATAGAGAGATAGAGAGATAGGATTAGAGATAGATAGATAGATAGATAGAGATAGGATTAGAGATAGATAGATAGATAGATAGATAGAGATAGGATTAGAGATAGATAGATAGATAGATAGATAGATAGATAGATAGATAGATAGATAGATAGATAGATAGACAGACAGACAGGTAGATAGATAGGATTAGAGATAGATAGAGAGAGATAGAGAGATAGAGAGATAGATAGATAGGATTAGAGATAGACAGACAGACAGACAGACAGATAGATAGATAGATAGATAGATAGATAGATAGATAGATAGAGAGATAGAGAGATAGAGAGATAGAGAGATAGAGAGATAGAGAGATAGAATTAGAGATAGATAGATAGATAGATAGATAGATAGATAGATAGAAAATGAATAATGGAAATGAAGTTGTAGGAGGAGGAAGAGGAAGACGATGATGAGGAAAAGAGGGAGAGAGAACATTCAACCAACCTCTAAAGCAATAGCAAGCTGAACTGTTCAAGGGAGCTGTATCAATTAGATTCAGATTGTCGATTTCATTGATAAGCAAAGCATCCAATTTGACTTGACGTCAGGATCAAATTGCCAAAGAATAGAGGCAGATACTCACTTAGTTTAATGCAAACATGGCAAATTCACGTTTTCCGAGCCTGTCCATCAACCCGGATCCATGTGCAAACCTATGCTTTTTCAAAGGCACTTTGCAACGGAAAGTAGTGAGGAAGTAATAGTTCAATAACAGGTAGGTTATGTAGAGGAGGTTATGTAGAGGAGAATCCCACAAATTAAACTTGGGAGGGCATGTTGGCAGAAGCCAAAAGAGCTTTGCAGTGAGTCTAAAAACAAGGGAATTTTAACGTAGTAAAGGCAGGAGAAATATCAAATAGATAAACAAACAGTGAATTGTGTTTCTTCTATTTATCCAGCTGTTTGATTTCCAGACTTCCAGTTGGTCCATTTTGCTGTTTTTCGCTTTCCCTTGGCTGGGGAATTCTGGGAACTGAAGTCCAAATATCTTCAAGTTGCCAAGGTTGGGAAACACCGGACTAGAAGACCTCCAAGATCCCTTCCAGCTCATTCATTCTATTGTTGTGGCTGAAGCACTTAACATTGAACAATTTAAGGCCGTTGGTGATAAAGAAAGAAAAGAAATTTCGAAAGTAACTTTTCAAGCTGGAGTTGGTAGCTCTGGGGAATTGCTTTGATCTTCTTTTTCTTCCAGATACATTTCCTAGGAAGGGTGAAAAGTAACTTGTTTCTGTACCCTGGAGTAATGGGAACTGATAGGTTATTTGCTGGATATTGAGTACAACAGACAAAGTAATAGGCTGTACGAGCAACGATTTCAGAGGTGGGAGCTTTGAACCCAAAGTTGGGAGGCAGCTTTTAAAACACAAGCTGTCAAAGAGATAAGGGAACCTATGATAGGAGAAGGAGAACTTTAGCAATCAGAAAAGAGGAGGAGGAGGTGGAATAGGGAAAGAGAAAAATGGGGATAGTAAAGAGGAGGAGGAGGAGGAGAAGGAGAAAGAGAAGGAGAAGGAATGGAAGGATGGTTGGGTCCATGGTACTTTTGGAGCTTGTTTGTTTTCTTGCACATATTTTCTTACCCAACTAGGTAACATCATCAGTATTAGCAGGGAGTGGGGATTCCAGAGAGGTGAAGGAGAAGAAGGAGAAGGATAAAGAAAAGAAGGAGAAGAAGGATAGAAGAGGAGAAGGAGGTGGTGGAGGAGAATGAGATGAAGCAGAAGAAGCAGAAGAAGGAGAAGCAGGAGATAAAGAAGAAGAAGAAGAAGAAGAGGAGGAGGAGGATGAAGAAGAAGGATAGAATAGGAGAAGGAGAAGAAGGAGAAGGATAGAAGAGGAGGAGGAGGAAGAGGAGGAAGAAGAAGAAGAAGAAGGATAGAATAGGAGAAGGAGAAGGATAGAAGGGGAAGAGGAGGAGGAGGAAGAAGAAGAAGAAGAAGAAGAAGGAGAGGAGGAGGAAGAAGAAGAAGAAGAAGGATAGAATAGGAGAAGGAGAAGAAGGAGAAGGATAGAAGAGGAGGAAGAAGAAGAAGAAGAAAAAGGATAGAATAGGAGAAGGAGAAGGATAGAAGGTGAAGAGGAGGAGGAGGAAGAAGAAGAAGGAGAGGAGGAGGAGGAGGAGGAAGAAGTAGAAGAAGAATAGAATAGGAGAAGGAGAAGAAGGAGAAGGATAGAAGAGGAGGAGGAGGAGGAGGAGGAGGAAGAAGAAGAAGAAGAAGAAGAAGAAGAAGAAGAAGAAAAAAAGGATAGAATAGGAGGAGGAGAAGGATAGAAGGGGAGGAGGAGGAGGAAGAAGAAGGAGGAGGAGGAGGAGGAGGAAGAGGAGGAGGAGGAAGAGGAAGAAGTAGAAGAAGGACAGAATAGGAGAAGGAGAAGAAGGAGAAGGATAGAAGAGGAGGAGGAGGAGGAGGAGGAAGAAGAAGAAGAAGAAGAAGAAGAAGAAGAAGAAGAAGAAGAAAAAGGATAGAATAGGAGAAGGAGAAGGATAGAAGGGGAAGAGGAGGAGGAGGAGGAAGAAGAAGAAGAAGAAGAAGAAGGAGAGGAGGAAGAGGAAGAAGTAGAAGAAGGATAGAATAGGAGAAGGAGAAGAAGGAGAAGGATAGAAGAGGAGGAGGAGGAAGAAGAAGAAGAAGGATAGAATAGGAGAAGGAGAAGATGGAGAAGGAGGAGGAGGAGGAAGAAGAAGAAGGATAGAATAAGAGAAGGAGAAGGAGAAGAAGGAGAAGGATAGAAGAGGAGGAGGAAGAAGAAGAAGACGACGAAGAAGGATAGAATAGGAGAAGGAGAAGGAGGAGGATAGAAGAGGAGGAGGAGGAGGAAGAAGAAGAAGAAGAAGGATAGAATAGGAGAAGGAGAAGAAGGAGAAGGATAGAAGAGGAGGAGGAGAGCACCCATATGGCATTTTTACCGAGGGACTATAAATACAGTAATAACTAAGTTATTAAAAGGAATGTCATAGCAACCCCAGTGGTGACAAGTTAGGGGAAATAATAGCATTCGACAGAAACAGAGCTATTCTCTGACTAGTTCTGGATGAACAAAATCTTTGGCATTATCGCTCAAACTCCTCCAGAGATGAAATATCGGCTTCAGATATTGAACTGTTGACTCTGTTCGCATCAAGCTTAGGTGAAACACTTCAGCGGCCTTCACGTTTTGCCTGGCTGAATTGCATTATGTACAGCCTGTGTTTAGAGATGAATTTTAGGCCAATATCTTATCTTGGGAAAAGTCCACTAATACTCCCTTTTGTTGATGGCTGTGGTGGATTGTAGTCTGGAGTCCCAGGAGCAATCCTCTGAGAAGCAGAGGATATGGAGCAATCAACACCCCTATGAGCAGAGATTAACCCCAAGAAAAACACTAAACCAACAATCAAGGGAACAAAGTCCCAATCAAGGAACTTCAATACAGACAAGCAAGCTAATAGTAAGCAACAGCCTAATCAAGAGCAACATTGGTGGAGCAAACAGTAAGAGCAAACCCTACTCCCTTTCAGCACTGATGGTGTTGTCTAGTAGGGTAATGAAATGTCTAAGAGAATTACCGAGCTCAGTAAATGTCAAGGGTCCCACAGTCCTCCTCTATCTCCTCCATCTCTTTCTCCTCCTCTTCCTCCTCCTTTCCACACTCTGCAAACTTCACTTCCTTTTAGCACTGGTGATGTTACCAAGTAGGGTCATAAAACATCAGCAAGGAAAGAGCCAAAATCAGAGAGCACCAAAGTCCCCATAGTTCAAATCCTGAAAGATTCCCTTCAATGGAACTTGGAATATCAGGTGTTGTGGTTAGCTCTGGCCCTGCTCCTGCCCCAAGGACTGTGGATGTGGGGGAGACATCCACATGCTGCAGGCCTGTTTTGCCCCCGGTGGAATCTGATGATGAAGGCTCATCTGACCAAGAAGACATGAGTGACAGGGAGGAGGAGAGTGGGGCAGACAGCTCAGAAGGAGATCAATTATCTAGCTCCTCCTTGGATTCGGAACAAGAGTTAATGATACAGCCACGGATGCGGAGAGCGATGCATAGGCAACAACAACTGAGAGATTATTATCAAAGAAAATGAGGCCACCTGTGGTTGGGTGGGGCTGTGGTCATTAGTGAGGCTGCTATAATGAGCAGCCTGTGGGTTTGGCCATTGTGGAGGATTATCTGATCGTTGTGTTTCGTGACTGCTTTACTGACTTTGACTTTTTGTGTGCTGATTTTCCCCCACTTTGAAACTAAACCAGAGCAAAGTGTGTTTCACTTTGTGAAAGAAGAAGGACTGTGAACTGCCTCACAGCTGCAAGCTAAGTATCACAGAACTGATAAGGGACTTGTACCAATTACCAGTTTGTTTGGAGACGAGTGCTCTTTGCTATACCAAAAGAGGGCTTGGTTTAAGTGAATTTTCATTATAAAGAACATTGGTTTGAATTTTCAAACGTGTATGTGTCTGAAATTTGTACCTGTGAATTTGTGGGAGGAGTCTACCAGAGAGACCGACAGAACATCAGGTAGGCAGGAAGAACGCAAATAAGACAAAGTGGCCAATGCCTGAATGCACTACCCGACTCTGTTGTTACATCCCCCAAACCCATAACTTTAACCTTAAACTGTCTACTGTTGATATCACCCCATTCTAAAGAGGTCTGTAAGGAGCGTGCATAAGTACACCAGCGTGCCTACCGTCCCTGTCTTACTGTCTCAATTTTTCGTACCCTTTTACTACGTTCATATTTATGTTTATACTATACTTGTTGTCTTGTACAGTGGTCCCTCTACTTAAGAACTTAATTCGTTCCGTGACCAAGTTCTTAAGTAGAAAGGTTTGTAAGTAGAAGCAATTTTTCCCATAGGAATCTATGTAAAAGCAAATAATGCGTGCAAACCCATTAGGAAAGAAATAAAAGCTTGGAATTTGGGTGGGAGGCGGAGGAGGAAGAGGACGAGGAGAACAGTCGCTGCCCAGAGCGAAGGGAGCGTTTCTTTTCTCTGGTTGCTGGCAGAGGTTTATTCCCTCTCCAAGCGCCCAGAGAAAGGAAAATGCTTCGTTTGCTCTGGGCTGCCAAAGCCTCCTTAAGCGCCACCGAAAGGCTCCTCTGGCAGCCCAGAAAAGCCCAAGATGGCCGGGATTAAAGGGGGAATGGCAGGAAACTGGCCGGGCCTTTGTACCGCTCTCAAATTTCCTGGGAAATTTTTCCGGGATTGGGTTTTTAAGTAGAAAATGGTTCTTAAGAAGAGGCAAAAAAATCTTGAACACCCGGTTCTTATCTAGAAATGCTCTTAAGTAGAGGCGTTCTTAAGCAGAGGTACCACTGTGTTACAATTCTGTTTTCAAAAGAAATCTCCAGTAGATACTCTTAGCTTCAGAAGTTGGACTTTTAGAAGGCAAACCATCTTTCTTTTTTTTCTTTTTAAAAAAAATATTTTTATTAATTTAAAATACATATACAGTAGTCCCTCGCTATACCGCGCTTCAGCTACTGCGGCTTCACTTCATCGCGGGTTTTCAAGAAATATTAATGAGAAAAATCATTCGCGGATCTTCACTGGTTCGCAGGTTTCTGAGGAAGTCGATCGGCAGATTTAAACAGCCCGCCGAACTCAATCGGCAGGTTTTAAAAAAAAAAAAAAAATCTAAAATTGTAAATACTGTATTTAAATACAAACAATTACAATATAAATACTTAAATAAGTACTATCAGTCGATAAATTCCCCATCGCGGATTTCACCTATCGCGGTCGGGTCTGGAACGTAACACCAGCGATAGGTGAGGGGCTACTGTACAGTATACACATTTACAGAAATATAAGATGATTCATAAATTGAAACAAAACGAAACTAACACATACAAACAAACAACAAAAAATAATAATCCTAGTAATATAGTTATTTACTTATTTAAATACACTAAACAATAATAACAATAACAATAAACATAATATATATTATTTAAATTTAAATTCCCTTGTGAGGGGGAAGGTTATAAGTCATCTTATAGTTTCAAATTATCTTCTGGTGAAGTATATCCTCATCGGTATCCACTATTTTTTCCTTTTGGTTATCCATATATTTTTCATTATTTTTACTTTCTTAACCGCCTTCGTACATTCATATTTAGTTTATTTAAGTTCATACAAATTTTTCCTGAAAAATTACTTTGTAATTTGTTATATCAAAAAAAAGGAACGAAAGTATTATTATTATTGTATTTCAATGTATGTTTTCGTTTCTTCTCTTAAACCAATCATAAAAGCATTTCCAAGTTTTATCATGGTCAGAGTCTTCTTTATTTTTTAATTTGAGCGTTAATGCACCCGATTCTGCAGTCTAATTTTTTTTTTTAATATCAAGGCATCATCAGGAGTTTTGGGTTGTTTCCAATGTTGGGCTATTGCCATCCTAGTTGCAGTCAATACATGTATTAATAAATAATATTTATTTTTATCTATTTTTTCTTTGGTCTATAATCCCAAGGAGGAAACCATCTTTCTTAAGCTTTGGCTTGGAGCCTCAGCAAGAGAGAAAGTAACCTTTGTCAAACATATCAATGGACCCCCTTCTCCAATTATTTACATTGGTCTTCAAATCATCAGCTCCTGGAATCCTTCAATGGGTTTCAAGCAGAAAACGCATTTCTGAAAACCTGAAATACCGTAGTCTTGTTTGGTTGGGAAGAGTATTAATAATACTTGCATCCTTTCTCTCGGCGGATGGTAAATGTGTAGGAAATGTTTTATCGAAAAGGTCAACCGAGGATTCTGAACTTTTAACATTTTATAATGCAATTTATTAAAATGACAGCACCTGGTAAGTTTTTAGCACCTTCTTGGGCAAGTTCATTTTCTTTATTTGTGTGTTTGATATAACATTGTTGCCAGCAGAGAAGAGCAGGTATTGTTATATTAATCATTGTGTGCCGAACATATATTTTTCTTTTCTGAGAAGGAATTTACTTTTAATGGAACCTGGGTCACAGGAGAGCAATTACGCCAGACAGAATGGTTGATATGGCATTATTTAAAATACAGTTTCAGGTCAGCCTCCTTTGCTTATCTAATTTATCAACAGTTTTGGGCTAGCAGTTTCAGTAATTGTATTAGCATAATACCTAGATATGTAATTGCTTTGCAGTTTCCTTCATTCTAATCTCATTGTCAGACTGTTAACTTGGTGCAAAGTTCATATTTGTAGCTGCTTGAAGATGGGGAATGAAAATATATATATATATATATATATATATATATATATATATATATATATATATATATATATATATAGAGAGAGAGAGAGAGAGAGAGAGAGAGATATGACTGTATATTCAGGTTTCTTCCTGTGTAGGATTTAGAAATTTCTGGCGAAGTTTCAACGAGGTCCCACTCATCATCTTCAGGCTGGTGCTTCTGTCCTTGTTCTAGGGCAAACACAGCAAGACCTGAGCTGCCTTCCTTCTATAAATACTGGTGGCTGGGTAGTTCTAGTGGGAGCTTGCAGGCTACTTGGTTGTTTTGCAATGTGAGTCTGGTTTCAGTTTCTATGGCTGGGATATGTTTGTTAATGAGGGCTGGTTTCCAGATGTCTGGTAGGCGGGAGATATCATCCCGCTTGTTCATATTTTGGGGAGTAGCCTGCAAGGTCCAACTACTCAGGATATCACCCCTAATCCACAATCATTAATCAGCATACCTCAGTTAAATCAACGACCCCAGGTGTTACCCCACTGACTCACCAGGAAGTTTCTACACAGCAGGCAATTGCTGAGCCATCAAACCACACCCAGCCACCAGTATTTATAGAAGGAAGGCAGCTCAGGTCTCCCAGTGTTCGCTTTAGAACAAGGACAGAAACACCAGCCTGAAGATGACGAGTGGGACCTCGTCGAAACGTCGCCAGAAATTTCCAAATCCTACACAGGAAGAAACCCGAATATACCAAGACCGTCATACCTGTACCCATGAAAATCTACGAAAAAAATTCTCTTCCCTTATCAGCTGAGCCAGGGGAAAGAAAGAAGAAAACATTTTGGTTCTCATCCAAAAAGCTTCATCATTTCTTAGGTGAGAAGTTAGATGTGAACTAAGGAGAAATTTCCTGACAGTTAAAACAATTAATTCATGGAACACCTTGCCTCCAGAAGTTGTGAATGCTCCAACACTGGAAGTGTTTAAGAAGATATTGGGTAACCCTTTGTCCGGAGTGGTGTAGGGCTTCCTGCCTAAGCAGGGGGTTGGACTAGAAGACCCCCAAGATCCCTTCCAACTCTGTTATTCTATTCTATTCTAATCTTCACCTTTTGAAAAAAGCTTCAAAAGCACCAAGAATCTCCTTAGACCTCCAGCTTAGTGGTTGATAATCCATTCTTGTGGCTCCACAACAGGAGAATCTTGTTAGAAAAAGGTCAGTCTAAAACTTGAACCATCTTAGCCCGTGATTCAGGGCTGGAGGCTTAACTGAGATGAAGACAAATGAAGATTCGACATCCCACCTTTTCCAAACTGGACCCCTTCCAAATGGGTGGACTTCAACTCCCAGAATTCCCCACAATGGCTTTGTCACAAGGAATCCTGGGAACTATTGTCCATTCGAATCATAAGATTATAGCGATTCGCAAACTGAAAGATGAAGATAGATAGTTAGATAGATTTTTATTGGCCAAGTGTGATTGGACACACAAGGAATTTGTCTTGGTGCATATGCTCTCAGCGTACATAAAATAAAATATACATTTGTCAAGAATCATGTGGTACAACACTTAATGATTGTCATAGGGGTCAAATAAGCAATGAAGAAGCAATATTAATAAAAATCTTAGGATATAAGGAACACATTACAGTCATACAGTCAACATGGGAGGAAATGGGTGAAAGGAATGATGAGAAAAACTAGTAGAATAGAAGTGCAGGTTTAGTAGAAAGTCTGACAGTGTTGAGGGAATTATTTGTTTAGTAGAGTGATGGCGTTCGGAAAAAAACTGTTCTTGTGTCTAGTTGTCTTGGTGTGCAGTGCTCTGTAGCGACGTTTTGAGGGTAGGAGTTGAAACAATTTGTGTCCTGTAACTCATGCAGTATACAGGTCCTCAATGGAAGGCAGGTTGGCAGCAATTGTTTTTTCTGCAGTTCTGATTCTCCTCTGAAGTCTGTGTCGGTCCTGTTGGGTTGCAGCACCAAACCAGACAGTTATAGAGGTGCAGACGACAGACTCAATGATTCCTCTGTAGAACTGTATCAGCAGCTCCTTGGGCAGTTTGAGCTTCCTGAGCTGGCGCAGAAAGAACCTTTTTTGTTGTGCTTTTTTGATGATGTTTTTGATGTTAGGTGACCATTTTAGGTCTTGAGATATGATAGAAATTTGAAGGTCTCTACTGTTGAAGAGATAAAAAGTGCACTTGTTTAAAGAAAGGAATTACGGCGGAACTGAAACGCAGCCTAGCGATTGGGGACGGCTAGCTCGGTTCAGAAATTGAGAGGAGAATTTGAGAAGTCTCCCTTACAAAGAGAAACGACAGTTCTTATCCTTCAGTCTTTCTGAAGGTGACAGATCAATTTGGGTTGATGGGTTTTCGGCACTTAAAGAGCAGCTTTTAAAATTTTAATAATCAGTTTAGGGCGCTTGCCATTAAAATATGTTTGCACAGTTGCTGTCAGGGTACTTAACAACACTGCTTAAGTACATTTTAATTCTTGGATTCCAGCCAAAGAAATAATAACCTCTGCGAAAGGGAAACTTGAATAGTATCGAAATTTAGCCTTTTTAAACAGCTGTATTGGCAGAGCGTAGGGAAGACTACCAGGTCCTGATTGAAAATGGTTTTACTTCCCAAAAGGAGCCAAAACACAAGTTGGTTAAATCGTATGGGAACAGTTACTACTGTTTGTTCTGTTGGGCTCTTTGGTAGAATCCTCCCGAAAATTCACAGGTACAAATTTCAGACACACACACGTTTGAAAATTCAAAACAATGTTCTTTATAATGAAAATTCACTTAAACCAAGCCCTCTTTTGGTATAGCAAAGAGCACTCGTCTCCAAACAAACTGGTAATTTGTACAAGTCCCTTATCAGTTCTGTGATACTTCGCTTGCAGCTGGGAGGCAATTCACAGTCCTTCTTCTTTCACAAAGTGAAACACACTTTGCCCTGGTTTAGTTTCAAAGCGGGGAAAAATCAGCACACAAAAGGTCAAAGTCAGTAAAGCAGTCACGAAACACAACGATCAGATAATCCTCCTCAATGGCCAAACCCACAGGCTGCTATTTATAGCAGCCTCACTAATTACCACAGCCCCACCCAACCACAGGTGGCCTCATTTTCTTTGATAATAATCTCTCAGTTGTTGTTGCCTATGCATCGCTCTCCGCATGCGTGGCTGTATCATTAACTCTTGTTCTGAATCCAAGGAGGAGTTAGATAATTGATCTCCTTCTGAGCTGTCTGCCCCACTCTCCTCCTCCCTGTCACTCATGTCTTCTTGTTCAGAGGAGCCTTCATCAGCAGATTCCACCGGGGGCAAAACAGGCCTGCAGCATGTGGATGTCTCCCCCACATCCACAGTCTTTGGGGCAGGAGCTGGGCCAGAGCTAACCACAACACTGTTGAGCAAGGTACAACATATACTATATCAGTGCATTTTGGTTTTCTTGCCTAAATGTAGCGCCTTACTTTTTTTAACCATTGAATTTCATTTTGTTAGCTAGCTTGATGGTGAGATACATTTGTGAAATAGGTGTTGTGGTTGGCTCTGGGCCAGCTCCTGCCCAAGGACTGTGGGGTGGATGTGGGTGAATCCTCCCAGTGTCAGAGGCCTGTTTTACTGCCGACTGCTGCGGACAGCTAAGAGTCGGAAGCAGGGTGTGACTTTGAAATGGGACCCGCAGAGGGGGTCATGGCAGACAGCCCATTAGGGAGCAATTCATCCTCCTCCTTATCCTCACTGGATTCAGATGGAGAGGCATTCATTGACGTACGCAGCCGTAGGGCAATAACTAGGAAAGAGCAGCTGCGGAAATATTTCAGGATGATAAGGGAGTTTCACCTGTGGTTGGGTGTGGTTCAACTAATTGGGGTTGCCATTAAATTGGCAGCGTTTTGGCTTCAGAGTGTGGGAGTTTATCTGTTCGGTGACAGCGGAAGTGGCTTTCATCTCAGGATTCTCCCAGGACTCTCTTTGCTTTGATACCACGACTCTGAACTTAAATCATAGTCAAACATGTGAGTTTGAAAACGTTTGAAGGAGAGTGGCTGTGACGTCTTCACAGCTACTTGTTAATTGCTTTGTGTTTGTTTATTGTTTTTCACCGCATTCAAGTCTGTTGCTTTGAAGGTGAGCCCTTTGACTACCCAATGGGTGATTTGCTTCTATTTTCCTTTGGATAAAAACAGTGTTCTTGACTTTTCACGTGTGTGTGTGTGTCTGCTTTTTCTACCTTTGCTCTTAATTGGGGGCTCGTGCCGTGAGCCCGGCAGAACAATAAGTCAAAATATTCTTCCTCAACTCTGTATCTTATTTTTTGGTTTAAGCTAAGCTCCTTAAAACAGCCTTTCATGCATACATTAAATCAAAGATGTCCAAGAAGGACAGAAGGCAAGAAGAGCAGGAATAACCAGATAAATGCCAGTTATTAAGAACAAAAAACAACCCCAACAACCCTTTTCTCTTCTCATAGATGGATTTGAAACAGAATGTTAAAAGAAGTTGTCTCACTTTGTTTAGAACAGCGGGGGATTCTCTCAAGGTTTGCAAAATCTCTGCAGATGCTTGAAGAGCAATGAAGTCATCTCTCGCCGAGGCGACGGAAGGTCCATTTTAAGTACCGCTGGTACACGGAGTAGGGATGTGTTCTGCCGGGCTCTCTGATAGGACCCTCCTGAAAATTCAACGGTACAAATTTCAGACACACACACAGGTTTGAAAATTCAAAACAATGTTCTTTATCACAAAAGTCAAAATAAACTAAGCACTCTTTTTGTATTGCAAAGAGCACTCTTTCCAAAACAACCAGGTAGTCTGTACAATTTCCCTTAAGCAGTCATTAAGTACTTAGCCCACAGCTGGGGAGAAACTTCACACCCCTTCTTCTTCCAACGAAGGGAGACACACACACACACACACACACACACACACACACACACTGCTCTGCTTTGGTTTCCAAGGCATGAAAAAGCAACAAAGTCCAGCACACAAGATTCCTGACGAAACTGCAACAGATATTCTTCCACAATGGCCAAACCCACATGTTGCTGTTTATAGCAGCAGCCCTAATTACTGGAGCCCCACCCAAACACAGGTGGCCTTGTAATATGGAAACACAGTATTTCCTGTAATATGTTCTCACTTGGTCTCTTCTACGCATAATTCTGCGCTTGCGTGGGTCCAAAATGTCATCATCTGAAGCTATAGAAGATAAGGAAGATTGACTGCCTTGGCTGTGTGCCAAGCCCTCCTCTGCCGAGTCACTCCCACCTTCTTCTTCGTCCGAGGAAATTAAACTCTGATCTGATTCTGTCGGCAATAACACAGGCCTGTGACATGTTGAATTTTCCCCTGCATCCACCTCCCCATTCCCTGGGGCAGGAGCTGGGCCAGAGCCAACCACAACATGATGGAAACGCTACTGGTAAAATAAATACAAAGAGTAGTTGTACAGGTCCAGCCTTAGTGAGGCAATGAGGCTGGGGTCCCGCCGAAAGGATTGCAAATGGCGACAGATTGCGTGGGTAATCTGTGAATGTTAATCTGTGGGATTCTTGGTAATCAACTAGATAGAACAACTAGAACTCGGACCACATGTTTCCTGAATAGTTTTTATCCCAGAGCTATACTTGTACTTAACAACGAACTAAAGGGTCACCATCAGTGAACTGTTGGACAATATTACTCGGTTTGTCATGTAGATGGTTGAGTGGTTCAGGGTGGGGAAGTTGTAGTGGGTGGACATTTATTCTATTTTTAATTCTATTTTTAAATTTACCTATTCTGATTTTATGTATGTTGGGACTGGTCTCTGGGTGTCACACGACTTTCGTTGCCAATGACAATTCGTTGTTTTTGACAATGACAATACATTTATTATTATTATTATTATTATTTATTATTATTATTATCTCTCAACTTGTTGTAACTTGTTGCTTATATCCTAAGATTTATATTAATATGGATTGTTTCCTGATTGCTTATTTGACCACTGTGACAATCATTAAGTGTTATACCCCATGATTCTTGACAAATGTATATTTTATTTTATGTACACTGAGAGCATCTGCACCAAGACAAATTCCTTGTGTATCCAATCATATTTGGCCAAGAAAGAATTCTATTCTATTATTCTATTCTATTCTATTCTATTCTCATACGTGAGGTCCTTAATGATCTCTGAGCTTGGCAGATGTTTCACTACCCAACTAGTTAACACCATCAGTACTAGAAAGGAAATGGGATTTTCTCCCTATTGATACCCTGCAGCTTCCTCCCTCCTCCCTCTTTCCTTTCCCTTCTTCCTTCTCCTTCTTATCTTCATCCCCTCTTCCTCCTTCTCCACCTCCCCTTCTCACATTTTCACCTACTTCTTCAAAACAAGCGTTTTCCCTATTGAAAAGGAGTGTTTCTTAACTCAGGCACAATACCATCTGTTTTATCCTAATATATAAATTGTTAATATTATCTCTAATCTTGTGGTGGAATATAATTAATAGTGTTAGAAAAATTCTGTCAGGATTTATGATCTAACCTTCCATTTTCAACTTGCCTGATAAAGTTATAAATATCATTTCATGCTTAATGGAATTATGTAAATAGGGCAATTAAAAGTTAGAGTATAAAGACAACTCCATTCTATTTGATCCTTTTTTTCCATCTCATCTCAAACACCACCACCCCCTTTCGTGGTGCACGCACGTAAAACAGTCTATTATGGGCCACGGTGGGTTTTGGCGTTTTGTGGCTCGTTCTCTTGTGGAAAGTCGTGTATGAGCCACTCCATTAAGTCATAATATGGTTTATTGGTTGCACACATAGTATCATATTAGAATACAGCAATTGTGTTTTGGTAATTCAGCACACTGCACGAAGCCATCCATGAAGAAATGTAATGTAAACCCCTTCTGCACACCCCCTTGGAAATGTAATTCATAAATAGACAAATATTTTTCCTAGTATAATAGATATGAATGGGGAGGAGGAAGAGGAAGAGAAAGAGGAAGAGCAGAAGAAGACGAAAGAGGAGGAAGAGGAAGAGGAGGAGGAAGAAGAGAAAGAGGAGGAGCAGAAGAAGACAAAAGAGAAGGAGGAGAAAGAGAAGGAGGAGAAGAAAGAGGAGAAGGAGAAAGAGGAGGAGGAGAAAGAGGAGAAGGAGAAAGAGAAAAAAGAGAAAGAGGAAGCGGATGAGGAGGAAAAAGAGAAAGAGGAGGAGCAGAAGAAGACGAAAGAGAAGGAGGAGAAAGAGGAGGAGGAGAAAGAGAAGGAGGAGAAGAAAGAGGAGAAGCAGAAAGAGGAAGAGGAGGAGGAGGAGAAGGGGGAAGAAGATAAAGAGGAGGAGCAGAAGAAGATGAAAGAGAAGGAGAAAGAGGAGGAGTAGAAAGAGGAGGAGTAGAAAGAGGAGGAAGAAGAGGAGGAGAAGAAAGAGGAGGAGAAGAAAGAGAAAGAGGAAGAGGAGGAGGAGGAGAAGGGGGAAGAAGATAAAGAGGAGGAGCAGAAGAAGATGAAAGAGAAGGAGGAGAAAGAGGAGGAGTAGAAAGAGGAGGAAGAAGAGGAGGAGAAGAAAGAGAAAGAGGAGGAGGAGGAGGAAGAGAAAGAGGAGAAGCAGAAGACGAAAGAGGAGGAGTAGAAAGAGGAGGAGGAAATGGAGGAGGAGAAAGAGGAGGAGAAGAAAGAGAAAGAGGAGAAAAAGGAGGAGGAGGAGAAGGAGGAGACAAAAGAGGAGGAGGAGAAAGAGAAATAGGAGAAACGAGAAAGAGGAGAAAGAGGAGGAGGAGGAGGAAGAGGAAGAGGAAGAGGAGCAAGATGAGAAAGAGGAGAAGAAGAAAGAGGAGAAGGAGAAAGAGGAGTAGGAGAAAGAGAAAGAGAAAGAGGAGGAGGAGACAAGAGGAGTAGGAGAAAGAGAAACAGGAGAAAGCGAAACAGGAGAAAGATGAGGAGAAAGAAGAGGAGGAGGAGGAGAAGAAAGAGGAGAAGAAAGAGGATAAAGATGAGAAAGAGGAGGAGAAAGAGGAGAAGGAGAAAGGGGAGGAGGAGAAAGAGGAGAAAGAGGAGGAGGAGGAAGCAGCATCTGAGACTGCATCTAGGTCAGATGGCCTCTAGAATATTGTAGGCATTGTTTATTTTAGGAAGGACATTGGCAAACCTGAAAGTGTCCAGGGAACATCCCCTGAAGGTCTTGGGGACTTTGTGTCTACTTAGCCTGGAGAACCTGAGAACATTATGATGAGAATCGGATAGCTGTCTTCAGGTATCTGTCATGTAGAAGTTCAGTGTTTTTCCAGAAGTCAAGACAAGAAACAAAGACTTGAGCTTCAGGAAAATAGGTCTTCTGAAAAACACATTAGTCAGAAAACCTGAGGAGGCTCCAGTTTTGATCCAGGATCAGGACGTCATCCAAATGTTCGGTGGTTCACCACTTCTAGCCAACATGGCCAACACCTAGAAGCTTCAACTTCAATAATCCTTCAGTTGTTGTCTCCTATGCATCACTCTACGCATGCGTGGATGTGTCATTAATTCTTGTTCAGAATCCAGGGATGATACAGATGATTGATCTCCTCCTGGGCTGTCTGTCAAACTCCCCTCTTCCCTGTCACTCATGCTGCCTTGGTCAGAGGAGGCTTCATCAGCAGATTCCATCGGGAGCAAAACAGCCCTGCGGCATGTGGATGTTTCCCCCACATCCACCTGCACGTTCCTTGGGGCAGGAGCTGGGGCAGAGCTAACCACAACAATTATTATTATTAATTTTAGCTAGGTCATAGCAGACAGCAATGTGAGTCAAATGCTCAGTGAGAGCTGGATGAAGGCAGCCTAAGCCAGTCCGAGAAACTGTTCTGGTATCTGGTAGAAATTTAGTAATTACAAATAACTCTTGTTAAATGCATCATTTCATGAATAAAGCAACTCCGTTTATTTCTCTGCTCTCCTGTACTTTAGCGTGGTAAAAACACATCCATTATTCTTTTCAGCAATGTTGAAACTCCACCCTTCTTCTCCACTGACCCCCTGACATGCCGAATACATCACTACAATATTTAACCCATTCCTCTCCTTAATATCTTCTTCCAGACACCTGTTCTCTACGTTTTTGGGCCCTTCAGAATTTAGGGTTAACCCAGCGAGCGTATGATTCTCCCTCGCTAGATCCTGAACTCATAGCCCCATCCTGTGGCTGGCCTCCCACCTGTTCTACTATCTGTAACCCCGGGGCCCCCACTACTTAAAATATTTTTAAACAGTAATTTAGATTTGTTGTAAATTGTTTTCACTTTGTTGTGAGCCGCCCCGAGTCTGCGGAGAGGGGCGGCATACAAATCTAAATAATAAATAAATAAAATACAATAAAATAAATAAATACTTCATAAACACTATCTGAATCCGAGTCCTCAATATCTTCATCATCCTCCAACTGATCAGGAGTATGTACAACAAGAAACAATATTGTTGTCCAGATACATTTCAAATCTGGTACTCAGCTGGTCCAATGGCCAAGAGTAAGTTTTCATACAGCTCATTTTTTGCAGGGCCTTAGTGGAGTCACACAACTGAGATATTCAGTGCAATTGAACTTGGTGCTATAACTTTGGACAAACGAAGCAAGAGAAAACATCAATGAACCCTTTTTTAAAAAAAAACATGTTGCTATCTTTTTAAAAAAAACCATAAAAGGAAGCTTTTCTTAATTTTATCCTTTCTTCACCCACTCTTCCAGCTGAATTGCCTGTGTTGGAAATATAAGTCCCTGGGAATTAAATGATCAGAACTGGAGGGTTTTGCCTTTTCCTTATGGGGTGGAACTGAAATACCACAACGCGGCCAATATATCTGCTCCAAAAAGAGCCGGGTGAGATAGGTTCTTAATGGAGTTAAATGAAGCATTCGGTTCCACAGGATGTTAACCCTTCAACAAAGCCGGATTTTAAATCCCCGCGTTGGGAAGCGATGCTTTGAAAGAGAGAGAGAAACAATATTACCTGTTTAAAAGGAGTATGAAAATCCAATTAAGTTTTGAATTTTAATTTCCTTGCATGCGTGGGTTTGTGGCACCGTGGAAAAGAAGGCAAATGCAAATGGCATTTTCATAGTGTTATCGCCATAATCCAGGGGCTGGAGGATCCCCGTCATAGTTATTTTGTCTGGCAAGGATTAAAAATAAACAAAAAACCCAAACCCCTCCAACCCCGCAGACTTTTAAAACTAAATTTGCCTTGAATGAGCAAATAATCATGGCTAAACATCTCTATAGGCCAATCTGTAATTAAAAAACAAATGGGAGAGAGGGGGGGGGAGAGAGAGATGGAGAGAGGGAGGGAGAGGGAGGAAGAGAGAGGGAGAGAGGGAGGGACAGAGAGGGAGGGAGAGAGAGAGGATGGGGTTGGGAGGAAAAGAGAGGGAGAGAGAGGAGGAGGGAAGGAGAGAGGGAGGGAGGAAGGAAGGAAGGGAGAAGCAGGAAGAGAGAGGGAGGGAGAGAGCGGGGGGAGGAGAGGGGGAGAGAAAGAGGGAGGGAGGAAGAGAGAGATTGAGAGAGGGAGGGAGAGAGAGGGAGGAAGAGCGAGGGAATGAGGGAGGAAGAGGGAGTGAGGATAAGGATGGGATGGAGGGTGAGGGAGGAAGAGAGGGAGAGAGGGAGGATAAGGATGGGAGGGAGGGAGAGGGAGGAAGAGAGAGGGAGGGAGAGAGGGAGAGAGAAAGAGGGAGAGAGAAAGAGGGAGAGAGAGAGGGAGGAAGGAAGAGAGAGATTGAGAGAGGGAGGAAGAGAGAGGGAAGGAGGGAGGAAGAGGGAGGGAGGATAAGGATGGGACAGAGGGTGAGGGAGGAAGAGAGAGGGAGAGAGGGTGGCACACAGAGCAATATTGGAGGGCACACGAGACTTTGCCCTGTGTCCACTCGGGCGCGCACTCGTGCACTGGCTAGCTGATTTTCAGCCTTGGAAAAGGCCGTTTCACCCTCCGGACGCTTCCCTGGAGGCAAAAAAAAAAAAAATATATTGCCCAACAGACAAACTGGGAGTTTGGAAAAGGCTCTTCCGGTTTGCCGTTGTGATATTTTTTGCACTCTGGAAGGTTCAGGGAAACCAACATGTATTGAAGATGGTCCTGGGTTCAAGTGAGGGGGTCACCATTGGTAATCTTCCCAGCTGGTGAGAAATATGGGCTCCTACAGGTATGGTCAGGTACGCAGAACTGGTAGAAAACTTTTGAATTTTTCTTCTTTTTCCCCCTTCTGGGCTCTGGGTATGTTTTTCCTATCTCAGTAAATGTGGTTGAATGTGTATACAGTGGTCCCTCGAGTTTCGCGATCTCACCTATTGCGAAACGCTATATCGCGAGTTTTCAACCCGGAAGTAAACTCCACCATCTGCGCATGCGTGCCCTTCCACGCATGCGTAGATGGTGGAGTTTCCCCGCCGGGCAGAAGCTTCCCTGGGTCTTCCCCCTCTTGCCCCGGTAAGGCGCGAGCAACGGCGTGGGCGGGTGGGCGGCACACGCGCGGGGGAAACCCCAGGGCCGCTTCTCAGCTGAGAAGCGGCCCCAGCAACAGCGCGGGGGGGGCGGGCGGCACGCGCGCGCGCGGGGAAACCCCAGGGCCGCTTCTCAGCTGAGAAGCGGCCCCAGCAACAGCGCGGGGGGGCGGGGCGGCACGCGCGCGCGCGGGGAAACCCCAGGGCCGCTTCTCAGCTGAGAAGCGGCCCCAGCAACAGCGCAGGGGGGAGCGGGCGGCACGCGCGCGCGCGCGGGGAAACCCCAGGGCCGCTTCTCAGCTGAGAAGCGGCCCCAGCAACAGCGCGGGGGGGGCGGGCGGCAAGCGCTGCGCGCGCGGGGAAACCCCAGGGCCGCTTCTCAGCTAAGAAGCGGCCCCAGCAACAGCGCGGGGGGGGCGGGCGGCACGCGCGCGGACAAGCAGCAGCAGCGAGGCGGCGGGGAAACCCAATCTTCGGCTCCTCGCTGCTGCGGTGGAAATAAAAACACCATCTGCGCATGCGCAGATGGTGTTTTTACTTCCGCACCGCTACTTCGCGACAAATCGATCATCGCGAGGGGTCCTGGAACGGAACCCTCGCGATGATCGAGGGATCACTGTAATTTTAGAGGAGCTCTGTGTGTGTGTGTATTTTTGTGTGCCTGTGTGTAATATGTATGTACACATATGGCATATGTACATAGAATTAAATAGTATATTTTGGATGTTCATTAATAGTAAATAGAGAAGGAAATTGTGTCTCTTTGAGGCGAGGAGAGGCCAGGAACCCTAACCCAAACCCTTGACGTGAGTGACATCAAGTTGATCACCTTTTAGCCAGTCACATGACCTTTAAGCCATCCTCCTGGTCACATGATCCTCAAGCCACTCCCACCTGGTCACGTTTCCAGCAAGCCACACCCACAAAACAAGCCACGCCCATGGCATGGTAGTAAATTTTTTTGCAGCCCTTCACTGAACATAGGATTTGTTTATTATTATTATTATTATTATTATTATTATTATTATTATTATTATTATTATTATTATTATTATTATTTATTTATTATTTATTATTTATTATTTATTATTTATTATTTATTATTTATTATGTTATTATTTATTATTTATTATTTATTATTTATTATTTATTATTTATTATTTATTATTTATTATTTATTATTTATTATTTATTATTTATTATTTATTATTTATTATTTATTATTTATTATTTATTATTTATTATTTATTATTTATTATTTATTATTTATTATTTATTATTTATTATTTATTATTTATTATTTATTATTTATTATTTATTATTTATTATTTATTATTTATTATTTATTATTTATTATTTATTATTTATTATTTATTAGATTTGTATGCTGCCCCTCTCCGAAGACTCCGAGCGGTTTAATGGGAGGAGTTAAACAAGGAGGTTTATAAATTGGGGCAAAACTAAACACATTTCTGGCTTGGCGACCTACATTTTTAGTTGTTGTAGTATTGGATTTGCATGCTGCTTTTATTATTGTTGTTAGCCGCCCCGAGTCTACGGAGAGGGGCGGCATACAAATCCAATAAATGAATAAAATAAATAAAATTTTGGGCTCGATTGTGTCCATAAGTCAAGGACCGATTCAATAGCTTGATCCTTCCTTACTGAAGTTCCTGCATGGACCCTTGGTGGCTTACAATCTCCTGGACAACCAATAAGGTTAAATCCCAGGGCAATTATCACTAGAAATTGAATGTTTTCTCTGGCAGGGAGAGGGGGAAAAAAAACCCCTTCATAATTATCCCTTTCTTCTGGCCCATCATGGTCTCCCTGATAGATTAATGTTCTTCATTAATTACAGGGGACAGAGCCCTTGGGAGTCCCTTAATAAATTGGGCACGGTGCCCATCGTCTCATTTAGAAGTTCTCGCTATGCCTTGTTCCGACATTATCGTTGAGGTTTTTTCTCTCGCCAGGACCAGACCGGCTCCAAATAATTTTTTCTTATCAGCACCCTATAGGGGGGTCTTGGTATCATTAATGACTTTCTTTGTCGTACGAGACAATAGATACAAATCCCAAAGGGAGCTGCCTTCCCAAGTAAGATTTGCCCAGAAATATGTCACATTATATTTCTTTCATAGTTAAGGAAACCTCTCCTGGGTATAAGCCACATTGGCCAATCCAAAGCTTTGAGAAACCTATGATGGTTCCTTCCTTCCTTCCTTCCTTCCTTCCTTCCTTCCTTCCTTCCTCCTTCCTTCCTTCCTTCCTTCCTTCCTTCCTCCTCCCTCCCTCCCTCCTCCCTTCCTTCCTCCCTTCCTTTCCCTCCCTACCTCTCTCCTCCCTCCCTCTCCTTCCTCCCCTCCCTTCCTTCCTCCCTTCCTTTCCCTCCCTCGCTCCCTCCCTCCCTCCATCCTTCCTCCCTCCCTTCCTTTCCCTTCCTTCCTCTCTCTCCTCCTCCCTCCCTTCCTCCCTCCGTCCCTCCCTTCCTTCCTTCCTCTTCCTTCCTTCCTCCCTCCCTCCCTCCCCTCCCCTTTTAATAGAAAAGTGAACACAAGAACAAGGCGCACAATCTGAGGTTAGTTGGAGGAAAGATCAGAAGCAACATGAGAAAATATTATTTGAGTGAGAGAGTCGTAGATGCTTGGAACAAATTCCCAGCAGAGATGGTTGGTAAATCCACAGGAACTGATTTTAAACATGCCTGGGATAAACATATATTCATCCTAAAATAAAATACAGGAAATAATATAAGGGCAGACTAGATGGACCATGAGGTCGTTTTCTGCCGTCAATCTTCTATTTTCTATGTTTCCCCCCTCTCCTTCCTTCCTTCCTTCCTCTCCCTCCTTGCTCCCTCCCTGCTTCTCTCCTTCCTCTCTCCTTCCTTCCTTCCTTCCTTCCTTCCTCTCTCTCCTCCTCCCTCCTTCCCTTCCTTTCTTCTTTCCTTCCCCCCTCCAATGACCTCCATCCCTTCCCTTCCTTTCCCTTCTATTCATCTTTTCTTCCTATTCTTCCTATATTTTCTCCTCTCCTTCCTTCCTTCCTTCCTTCCTTCCTTCCTTCCTTCCTTCCCTCCCTCCCTTCCCTCCCTCCCATCTATAACCTAAAGGGAATCTTGAGCAAAGCGATAACCTTCAATCTTCAGATCTCCACGCCTGAGCAAAAGATTCGGACGGAAAAACTCTTGAGAGAGTCTTCCACATTCCACACGGAAGACTTTCTTCATCAAAGGAAAAGCATCCCTGGCTTTCATCCCAGACGTGGTAGAAAAGGAGCTGCATTCTTCTAGGGTAGCAAATAAGATAAATCAGGCATCTGACAGCAACGTTTCTGACGGACACATTTTATGAACGCTTGCGCCTTTCAATACCGCCATGCATGAGATGCAATGTTTGATGCCCCTCTTTCCTCGCTTTCATCCCCCCTGGCTCAAAAAACCAGCTACAAGGCCCAGTTTGGGCTCTTTTCATCAAAACCCACATCTGCAAAGTCCAGGCATCTAATATTTCATATGGGACACGCAGCAAAATTTTGAGCTAATCCCAGTCTCGCTCTTATCTACCTCTGTAAGCTTTCGGGGGGGGGGCACTTTAAAGTACTGTAGAGATAATGTTGGGTTTATAATTTTTTTTGTGGGGGGTGTTGTGGTTGGCTCTGGCCCAACTCCTGCCCCAGGGAATGGGGAGGTGGATGCAGGGGAAAATTCAACAGGTCACAGGCCTGTGTTATTGCCGACAGAATCAGTTCAGAGTTTAGTTTCCTCGGACGAAGAAGAAGATGGGAGTGACTCAGCAGAGGAGGGCTTGGCACACAGCCAAGGCAGTCAATCTTCCTTATCTTCTATAGCTTCAGATGATGACATGTTGGATCCACACAAGCGCAGAATTATGCGTAGAAGAGACCAAGTAAGAACATATTACAGGAAATAAGGGAGGCCACCTGTGTTTGGGTGGGGCTCCAGTAATTAGGGCTGCTGCTATAAATAGCAGCATGTGGGTTTGGCCATTGTGGAAGAATATCTGTTGCAGTTTCGTCAGGAATCTTGTGTGCTGGACTTTGTTGCTTTTTCATGCCTTTGAAACCAAAGCAGAGCAGCATGTGTGTGTGTGTGTCTCCCTTCGTTGGAAGAAGAAGGGATGTGAAGTTTCTTCACAGCTGCTAGCTAAGTACTTAATGACTGGTTAAGGGAAATTGTACAGACTACCCAGTTGTTTTGGGAAGAGTG
>NC_091958.1:51490207-51626294 GCF_031021105.1 Erythrolamprus reginae
GGTCTGGCAAAAGTTTTGTAGGCTCTGGTGAGTAGTGTGTGATTGCCGGAGCAGAAGCTGCGTAGGATCAGGTTAACAACTCTAGAAGCCTTTTTGGCAATATTGTTGCAGTGGGTTTTAGCACTTAGGTCATTTGATATTAGTATTCCAAGGTATTTACGTTTTGATGAAAATATTTAAAAGAATTTAAAGCCCTTCAAATAAAAAGCAATCATACAGACCATGCATAGAACAAAAACAGTCCAGGGGAATCAATTTCCCATTGCCTGACGACAAAGGTGGGTTTTAAGGAGTTTGCGAAAGGCAAGGAGGGTGGGGGCAATCCTAATCTCCGGGGGGAGTTGATTCCAGAGGGTCGGGGCCACCACAGAGAAAGCTCTTCCCTTAGGTCCCGCCAGATGACATTGTTTCGGCGAAGGGACACAGAGAAGGCCAACTCTGTGGGATCTAACCAGTCGCTGGGATTGTCCTAGCTCAGCTCCAATGTGTATGTGCGTGTCGGCCAGCTGATTTTTGGCTCGCCCGGAGCTATGGGATGGCATTTTTAGCTTCTGGAGAGTCTCCAGGGGGGGATGGGAGAGGGCATTTTTGCTTCTGGAGCCAGGAGAGGGTGAAAAACAGGCCTACCAGACCACCAGAATTTGGGAAATGGGCTGTTTTAGGCCTCCCGAGGGCTTCTGGAACAAGGGGGCACAATCTGAGGTTAGTTGGGGGGAAGATCAGAAGCAACGTGAGAAAATATTATTTGACTGAAAGAGTAGTAGATGCCTGGAACAAACTTCCAGCAGACGTGGTTGGTAAATCCACAGTCACTGAATTTAAACATGCCTGGGATAAACATAGATCCATCCTAAGATAAAATACAGGAAATAGTATAAGGGCAGACTAGAGGGACCAGGAGGTCTTTTTCTCCCGTCAATCTTCTATATTTCTAAGCTGAATGAGTGTTGAATGCTTGTAAGCATTCAATATTCTCTAGAATAGAATAGAATAGAATAGAATAGAATTTTTATTGGCCAAGTGTGATTGGACACACAAGGAATTTGTCTTGGTGCATATGCTCTCAGTGTACATAAAATAAAATATACATTTGTCAAGAATCATGTGGTACAACACTTAATGATTGTCATAGGGGTCAAATAAGCAATCAAGAAGCAATATTAATAAAAATCTTAGGATATAAGCAACATGTTACAGTCATACAGTCAACATGGGAGGAAATGGGTGATAGGAATGATGAGAAAAACTAGTAGAATAGAAGTGCAGATTTAGTAGAAAGTCTGACAGTGTTGGGGGAATTATTTGTTTAGTAGAGTGATGGCGTTCGGAAAAAACCTGTTCTTGTGTGTAGTTGTCTTGGTGTGCAGTGCGTACTACTACGTTTAAGAGCTTTGCAACCGCCCCTAACTCCTTACTCCAATTATTTTACCAAAAACAATTTGCTGCCATTATTCTGACTTTGAAAGCTACTCGGGGAGGATCGAATTTGGAGTCTGTTCATTTGTGAAGTTGGCTTTTTCCTTCCTTTTCACTCGGTTTTGCCATGATGTGTAGCTCCGCGAAGTGTGAAAATAAAATGCACTAATTAATTTTCTGCATCACTGAAATGGAGCTACCATTAAATGAGAAGGATTATGCACAATCTGCAGGAAGGCAGGCCGATATCTTCAGAAGAATAATGTTACCCGAGAGAACATACCCATGGCTTCCAGATGTCCATCTTTTTGAAAGAGAAGGGGAGCGAAAGAGAGAGAGGAGAGAGAGAGAGAGAGAATTATCTCTCTGTTCAAACAGCTTAATTCTGTAGAACGAGAATAAAGCATTAGTCAAAATATTGGGGCTTTCAGGTCTGGATTGCAATGTTATGGATGGCTAATAGATGTCAACAAAGCACTCAGATTTTTTTCTTCTTTGGCTGTCAAGTAGTGCGATTTGCATTCTTTCAATCCATGTCTACTAGTCATCCAATATCTTAATGATATGATTTATTTATTTGTTTATCTGTTTGTTTGTTTGTTTGTTTGTTTTGTCAATTACATATTGGAGGTATATGAAGATATAGCAGTGTTTATATACATGATACTAGTAAGAGAGAAACATTAGGACAGGGGACGGAAGGCACGCTGGTGCACTTATGCACACCCCTTATAATTACTCCAAAGTATCTCATCTTACTTCCCTCCCTCCCTCCCTCCTTCCTTTCTTCCTTCCCCTTTTCCTTTCCCTCCCTCCCTCTTTCCTTTCCTTTCCATTCCTTTCCTCTTTTCCTTTCTTTTCCTTTTCTTCCCCCTTCCCTTCCTTCCTTCCTTCCTCCTTCCCTTCTTTCCTTCCCTCCATCACTCCCTTCCTTCCTTCCTTTCCTTCCTTCCTTCCTTCCCCTTTTCCTTTCCCTCCCTCTTTCCTTTCCTTTCTGTTCCTTTCCTCTTTTCCTTTCTTTTCCTTTTCTTCCCCTTCCCTTCCTTCCTTCCCCCTTCCCTTCCTTCCTTCCTCCTTCCCTTCCCTTCCTTCCTTCCCTTCCCTCCTTCCTTTTGGAATCCACAAAACATTGAGCTTAAAAGGCTTCCATCTGATTGTTGATCAAGCCATCCATCTCCATCCGTTTGTCATTATTTCACCCATTATTGTTCACCAATAACAAAGAAATTTCATCACTGGTGCAGGCTTTAAATACACTGCTCAAAAAAATAAAGGGAACACTTAAAAAGCTGAATATAACTTCAGGTAAATCAAACTTCCGTGAAATCAAACTGTCCACTTAGGAAGCTACACTGATTGACAGTCAATTCCCCAGCCGCCCCGAGTCTGCGGAGAGGGGCGGCATACAAATCTAAATAAATAAATAAATGCTGTTGTGCAAATGGAATAGTTGTGCAAATGAAATATTCAATGAGAATATTTCATTCATTCAGATCTAGGATGTGTTCTTTGAGTGTTCCCTTTATTTATTTTCTTTGAGCAGTATATATCCTGATATACATCATTCCAAAATGTTGTCTGAACTGTACCTGAACTTCTCAAAATCAGTCACATGTGAATCCTGGCTTGCTCACATGCCACGTTCATAAGCAGCAATGGCAGTGATGGGTTCCTACGGGTACGGTCAGGTACGCGGGTACCGGTAGCAAAATTTGGAGCTCCACCCAAGAGCACCCAATTTGCACTGAAAGATGTTGAAACAAAATGCATAAGCCACACTCACATTGTGGTAGTAAAATTTTTTGGTAGCCCATCACTGAGCAACGGGGTTGGGGTTGTTCCCTTTTGGAGAATGAATCTGCTTGTAGCAAATGATTGAAGAAGACAAGCCAAGGTGCTGTTCTGTCGGGCTCTCTGGTAGACTCCTCCCAAAAATTCACAGGTACAAATTTCAGACACACACACGTTTGAAAATTCAAAGCAATGTTCTTTATAATGAAAATTCACTTAAACCAAGCCCTCTTTTGGTATAGCAAAGAGCACTCGTCTCCAAACAAACTGGTAATTTGTACAAGTCCCTTATCAGTTCTGTGATACTTAGCTTTCAGCTGGGAGGCAATTCACAGTCCTTCTTCTTTCACAAAGTGAAACACACTTTGCTCTGGTTTAGTTTCAAAGCAGGGAAAAATCAGCACACAAAAGGTCAAAGTCAGTAAAGCAGTAACGAAACACAACGATCAGATAATCCTCCACAATGGCCAAACCCACAGGCTGCTCTTTATAGCAGCCTCAGTAATGACCACAGCCCCACCCAACCACAGGTGGCCTCACTTTCTTTGATAATAATATCTCAGTTGTTGTTGCGTATGCATCCCTCTCCGCATGCGTGGCTGTATCATTAACTCTTGTTCTGAATCCAAGGAGGAGCTAGATAATTGATCTCCTTCTGAGCTGTCTGCCACACTCTCCTCCTCCCTGTCACTCATGTCTTCTTGGTCAGAGGAGCCTTCATCAGCAGATTCCACCTGGGGCAAAACAGTCCTGCAGCATGTCGATGTCTCCCTCACATCCACAGTCCTTGGGGCAGGAGCTGGGCCAGTGCTAACCACAACAGGTGCAGACCCCAAACCCTCATTTTTCCCTTTCACCTTTACTCTCTGTCTTCCACCCAACTTACATTTGGTAAATTGCAGGACCTGTCGGGCGCAGCTCCCCTATTTTTAACTGAAAATGTCCTGTTTGTATCCGCTGATCCTTCTCTTGTATTCAAGCTTTCCAAACCCCATAATAAGCCTTTTTTCCCCTGAAGATAGAGAGACAGGCTGTGGTTTTTCTGGAGGAACCCATCTATGTAAACCTGCAAACAGCTTTGAAATGCTTTCCGACAGACCCACCATTAATTAGTTCCCAGGGGGATTTAGGTCTTTCTCTGTGCATTAATCTACTAAAGGCCTGGATAAGATCGCAGCTGACATTGTCTTTCTGGGTTTGGACAAGGCCAAACAGGGTGGGAAGCTGGAGTTAGCAATTGATTCGCCAAGATTCCTTCCTGACAGTATGCAAAGGTCTCTTGTGGGTCTCTTTGTGTTGTCGTTTTGTCAGCAGATGGAAAGGAGGTCCTGAAAGTGTTCTCTCTCTCTTTCTCTCTTTCTCTCTTTCTCTCTTTCTCTCCTTTCTTCTCCTCTTTCTCTCTTTCTCTCTCTCTCTTTCTCTCTCTCTCTCTCTTTGTCTCTCTCTCTCTCTCTCTCTCTTCTCTTCTCTCTCCTCTTTCTCTCTTTCTCTCTTCTCCTCTTTCTCTCTTTCTCTCTTTCTCTCTTTCTCCTCTTTCTCTCTCTTCTCTCTTTCTCTTCTCTCTTTCTCTCTTTCTCTCTTTCTCTCTTTCTCTCTCTTCTCTCTTTCTCTCTTTCTCTCTTTCTCTCTCTCTTTCTCTCTTTCTCTCTTTCTCTCTTTCTCTCTCTGTTCTCTCTTTCTCTCTTTCTCTCTTTCTCTCTCTCTCTCTTTCTCTCTTTCTCTCTTTCTCTCTCTCTCAAGAAGCATTTGGTCTGGTTTTTCTTTGAAGACGTTTCACTTCTACAATAATAATAATAACAAAATTGGAAGGGACCTTGGAGGTCTTCTAGACCAGTGTTTCCCAACCTTGGCAACTTGAAGATATTTGGACTTCAACTCCCAGAATTCCCTGGAGAATTCTGGGAGTTGAAGTCCAGATATCTCCAAGTTGTCAAGGTTGGGAGACACTGGTCTAGACCAACTACCTGCTTAGGCAGGAAACCCTACAGGCAAATGGTTATCCAACCTCTCCTTAATAGAATTCTTTATTGGCCAAGTGTGATTGGACACACAAGGAATTTGTCTTTGGTGCAGATGCTCTCAGCGTACATAAAAGAAAATATACATTGGTCAAGAAACATATGGTACAACACTTAATGATTATCATAGGGGTCAAATAAGCAATGAAGAAACAATCAATATTAATAAAAATCTCAGGGTACAAGCAACAAGTTACAGTCATACAATCCTAAGTGGGATGGAAAGGATGATAGGAATGATGAGGAAAAACTAGTAGAAATAGAAGTGCAGACTTAGTAAAATTTTTGACAGTGTTGAGGGAATTATTTGTTTAGCAGAGTGATAGCGTTTGGGGAAAAACTGTTCCTGTGTTTAGTTGCCTTGGTGTGCAGTGCTCTGTAGCGACGTTTTAAAGGTAGGAGTTGAAACAGTTTATGTCCAGGATGTGAGATGGGTCAGTCAATATTTTCACAAACTTCCAGCAGACATGGTTGGTAAATCCACAGTAACTGAATTGAAACATGCCTGGGATAAACATAGATCCATCCTAAGATTTAAAATACAGAAAATAGTACAAGAGCAGACTAGATGGACCAGGAGGTCTTTTTCTGCCGTCAAATCTTCTATGTTTCTATGTTTCTATGTTTCTGTCCCCAAACAGATCCAAATGTGTCCATTCACCCAGGAATGAACAATCTTCTAGTGACCTCACCTACAAAAAGATGTTGATCAAATTGAACGGGTCCAAAGACAGACTACAAAAATGGTGGAAGGTCTCAAGCTTAAAACTTATCAGGAAAGACTTCATGAACTCAATCTGTATAGTCTGGAGGACAGAAGGGAAAGGGGGGGACATGATCAAAACATTTAAATATGTTAAAAAGGGTTCAATAAGGTTCAGGAAGGAAGTGTTTTTAATAGGAAAGTGAACCCAAGAACAAGGGGGCCCAATCTGAGGTCAGTTGGCGGAAAGATCAGAAACAACCTGAGAAAATACTATTTGACTGAGAGAGTAGTAGATGCTTGGAACAAACTTCCAGCAGACGGTGTTGGTAAATCCACAGTCACTGAATTCAAACATGCCTGGGATAAACATATATCCATCCTAAGATAAAATACAGAAAATAGTACAAGGGCAGACTAGATGGACCATGATGTCTTTTTTCTGCTGTTAATCTTCTATGTTTCTATCCCCAAACCTGTACAGATCAAACAGATGCAAATGATCCGTCCATTCACCCAGGAATGAACAAAGCGAAAGAGGGTATGTGGTATTTAATTCAGGAGAAGACGCTGCGTTTTAAACCAGGAGCCGCATGAAAAAAAAATAATGTTTGTAATGCAGAATGGCGGAGAGATGGTGGAGGGGAGGGAGGAGGCCCGCAGAGCTACGAAGAAGAAATAGGTCACAGAAATGGAAATAAAGTGAAATAAAATTCCGCGTCTTCTGCCCCTAGGCCGGGCGAGCTCAGAAATGAGGCTGGATAGGAAAATAGAGTAAAGTAGAATTCTTTATTGGCCCAGTGTGATTGGACACACAAGGAATGTGTCTTTGGTGCACGTGCTCTCATTGGGCATCAAAGAAGATATAGATTTGTCAAGAACCATGAGATAAAATACTTAATGATTGTCGCAGGGTACAAATAAACAACCAGGGAACCATCAATATTAAAATAAATTATAAGGATACAAGCAACAAGTTACAGTTGGGTTACCTAGGTTTGCCCACGTCTCTCCTACACTCCGCAGTCTGCATTGGCTGCCGATCAGTTTCCGGTCACAATTCAAAGTGTTGGTTATGACCTATAAAGCCCTATATGGCATCGGACCAGAAGTATCTCCGAGACCGCCTTCTGCCGCACGAATCCCAGCGGCCGATAAGGTCCCACAGAGTTCGCCTTCTCCGGGTCCCGTCGACTAAACAATGTCATCTGGCGGGCCCCAAGGGAAGAGCCTTCTCTGTGGCTGCCCCGGCCCTCTGGAATCAAATCCCCCCAGATATCAGAACTGCCCCCACCCTCCTTGCTTTTCGTAAATTGCTTAAGACCCACCTGTATCGCCAGGCACGGGGGAATTGAGACATCTTAAACGAAGTTTAAGTTTTTGCGAACACAATCTTATTTCACCCTCTCTTTCCTTCCTTCCTTCCTTCCTTCCCTCCCTCCTTCCTCCCTTCCTTCCTTCTTCCCTCCCTTCCTTCCTTCCCTCCCTCCCTCCTTCCTTCCTTCCTTCCTTCCTTCCTTCCTTCCTTTCTTCTAATTAATGCTTAAAACATGCTTTTGCATGTCTCTCTATTGTGGTACATATGTGCATCCAGTAATAATAGATCTCCTGACCGAGCATAGAGGCTGCATTTACTCGGAGGCTCAAAGGGACACTTGATTTTCTTTCCCTTTCCTGCTACTTGAGGGAGTGTGTGGAGGAATAAAACCGAGGTTGTTAGCAACTGCAGCCGTGTTAAAGTAAATGACCACCAAGGAGAAGGAGAAAATTAAAGATCATAGCTGGGGTTACGGCTGGGAGAATCCCAAAGCCCCCTTTAATCGTTTTAGCTGGGTGACCTTCTGCCATGCCCTTTGTTGAAAAGAAACAAACTTATTCCCTCTTTTTTCAGTAGCTTATTCCTCGGCACAGATGCTCTAACTTGTAAAAAGCACGGATTATATCACCGTGAATACTTGGGGGACAATTTTGGCACGTAATACACGAGTAGGATTATATTTTGAAAAACCACGTCATCTTTTTCAACAATATAATGTATATAATGTAAAGATTCTGTGTGTGATGGGGAAATGGGATAGAGTCTTCTGCTTGATCTGCAATGGTGCAGTGGTTAGAGTGTAGTACTGCAAGCTACTTCTGCTGCCTGCCAGCTGCTTGCAATTTGGCAGTTTGAATCTCACCAGGCTAAATCTTGACTCAGCCTTCTATCCTTGGTAAAATGAGGACCCAGATTGTTGGGGGAAAGAGGATGACTTTGTAAACTCATGGAATAGAATAGAATAGAATAGAGTAGAGTAGAGTAGAGTAGAGTAGAGTAGAAAAGAATAGAGTAGAATAGAGTAGGGTAGAGTAGAAAAGAATAGAGTAGAGTAGAGTAGAGTAGAGTAGAATAGAGTAGAATAGAATAGAATAGAATAGAGTATTTATTTATTTATTTATTTATTCATTTGTCCAATACACAATACATATGGAAGAGAATAGACATGAAGTAATATATATAAAGATAATATGTAAAAATAGAGGAGAAGATATATGAAAGGAAGAAAATATATATGATATATGAGATAAAGGAAAGATAATTGGACAGGGGATGAAAGGCAGGCTAGTGCACTTATGTACACCCCTTACTGACCTCTTAGGAACCTGGAGAGGTCAATCGTGGATAGTCTAAGGGAGAAATGTTGGGGGTTAGGGGTTGACACTATTGAGTCCGGTAAATGAGTAGAGTAGAGTAGAAAAGAATATAGTAGAGTAGAAAAGAATATAGTAGAGTAGAGTAGAGTGGAGTGGAGTGGAATGGAATGGAATAGAATAGAATAGAACAGAACAGAACAGAATAGAATAGAATAGAATAGAATAGAATAGAATTCTTTATCGACCAAGTGTGTTTGGACACACAAGGAATGTTATTTATTTTTATTTATTATTAGAGTTGGAAGGGATCTTGCAGGTCATCTAGTCCAACCACCTGCTTGAGCAGGAGACCCTACACCACCCAAGACAAATGGCAGTCCAATTTGTCTTTGGTGCATATGCTTTCTCTGTATACACTCCTCAATCTGAGTATTGTATTGGCAGTTCTGTGCTAGCAAAAACTTCAGAAGAGAAGGATTTAGGGGTAGTGATTTCTGACAGTCTCCAAATGGGTGAACAGTGTAGTCAGGCATTAGGGAAAACAAGTAGGATGCTTGGCTGCATAGCTAGAGGTATAACAAGCAGGAAGCGGGAGATTGTGATCCCGCTGTATAGAGCGCTGGTGAGACCACATTTGGAATACTGTGTCCAGTTCCGGAGACCTCACCTACAAAAAGATATTGATGAAACTGAACGGGTCCAAAGACGGGCTACAAATATGGTGGAAGGTCTTAAGCATCAAACTGATCAGGAAAGACTTCATGAACCCAATCTGTGTGGTCTGGAGGACAGAAGGGAAAGGGGGGACACGATCGAAACATTTCAATATGTTCAAGGGTTAAATAAGGTTCAGGAGGGAAGTGTTTTTAAGAGGAAAGTGAACACAAGAACAAGGGGACACAATCTGAGGTTAGTTGGGGGGAAAGATCAGAAGCGACGTGAGAAAATATTATTTCACTGAAAGAGTAGTAGATCCTTGGAACAAACTTCCAGCAGACGTGGTTGGTAAATCCACAGGAACTGAATTTAAACATGCCTGGGATGAACATAGATCCATCCTAAGATAAAAATACAGGAAATAGTATAAGGGCAGACTAGATGGACCATGAGGTCTTTTTCTGCTGTCAATCTTCTATGTTTCTATAAAAAGACAAGATACATTTCTCAAGAATCATGAGGTCCAATACTTAATGATTGTCAAAAGGGCCTCCAGGGGGCGGGGAAAGCTGTTTCTGCCCTCCCCAGGCATTGAATTATGGGTGTGGGCACTCGTACATGTGCGATAGCATACGGTCACAACTCAAGGGAAAAAAGGTTCGCCATCCATGGCTATGGGTCAAAACCGGTTCTGAATATCTGACCAAAAGTACAGTTATTCATTCATTCATTCATTCATTCATTTATTTATTTATTTATTTATTTATTTATTTATTTATTTATTTATTTATTTATTTATTTATTTATTTATTTATTGGATTTGTATGCCGTCCCTCTCCGTAGACTCGGGGTGGCTAACAACAATAATAAAAACAGCATGTAAATCCAATACTACAACAACTAAAAAACCCTTATTTTAAAACCAATCATAGCTACAAACAAACATACCATGCATAAATTGTAAAGGCCTAGGGGGAAAGAGTATCTCAGTTCCCCCATGCCTGATGGCAGAGGTGGGTTTTAAGGAGCTTACGAAAGGCAAGGAGAGTAGGGACAGTTCTAATCTCCGGGGGGAGTTGGTTCCAGAGGGCCGGGGCCGCCACAGAGAAGGCTCTTGCCCTGGGCCCCGCCAAACGACATTTTTTAGTTGACGGGACCTGGAGAAGACCCACTCTGTGGGACCTAACTGGCCGCTGGGATTCGTGCGGCAGAAGGCAGTCCCTGGGATAATCTGGTCCGGTGCCATGATGAATTTGATTGACTTACAAATTCTCTGCTAGGTTCTGGGAGACTCCGATCCCCTTTTCTTTGTCCTGAGCTGATTTAATGCAGAAGGAAAGAATGCATTGGAGAATTAAGTGAGGACGGCCCAGAATAGCAAGGACAAATGACTCTGCTGTGGCTAAGACAGTCTTCAGACAATATTGACCCATATGACTGATGAAGTCTATTGTCCATCGAACGAAGGCCGGGAATGCGATGGATCCATCAGTGGGAACCGATAAAGTTTGTTTTTAGAAATATTGCGACGGGGTCTGTTTGATGGAGTGCCCTGCCAGAAGGACCGGGATTCACTGTTAAATAGTTTCCTTCTTCTTTGAAGTCGAAATTAAGCATGACTTCGCCCGAGTGGGTTTTTAATACTGTGGTGACATTTACATTGGATTCTAGAGTACAAGTACAGTCTTTGACTTACAATTTTAAAGCAGATATCGGCCATAACCATTGGTGGGTTGCTCCTGGTCCTCCCCCCCCCCCCGGTTTGAAGAACCAATATCACCGGTGGTGGGAGACTCCACCCACTTGTCTGGGATGCTCCACCCACCCACCTTGGAGGCTATGCCCACCTGCCTGAGATGTTCTGTCCACCCACACAGGATGCTTATGTGCATGCGATTGTCTCTCTCTCTCTGTGTTTGTTTGTCTGTCTGTCTCTCTCTCTGTGTCTCTCTGTGTGTCTCTTTCTCTCTCTGTCTCTCTGTCTCTTTCCGTGTCTGTGTGTCTCAGTCTCTCAGTCTCTCTCTCTGTGTCTTTCCCTCTGTCTCTCTCTCTCACTCTGTTTCTGTCTCTGTCTCTCTCCCTCTTTCCCTCTCTGACTCTCTCAATCTCTCTGTCTCTCTCTCAGTCTTTCTATCATCTCTCTCTCAGTCTCTCTGTCTCTGTCTCTCTCTCAGTCTCTCTCTCTCTCTTTCTCTCTCAGTCTCTCTCTCTGTCTGCTTGTCTGTCTCACTCTCTCACTTTCTCTTTCTCTCACTCTCTGTCCCCCTCTCTGTCTCTCTGTTTCTCTTTGCCTTTCTCTCTGTCTTTCTCTCTTAGTCTCTCTGTCTCTCTCTTTGTCTGTGTTTCTCTGTCTCTCAGTCTCTCTCTGTGTGTGTGTCTCTCTCAATCTGTCTCTCTCTGTGTGTCTTACTCTCTGTGCCTGTCTGTCTCTCTCTCTCTCTCTCTCTCAGTCTCTTTTCTCTCTCTCTCAGTTTCTCTCTCTCTGTGTGTGTGTCTCTCTCCCCCTCTCTAACTCTTTCAATATCTCTCTCTCTGTCTGTCTCTCTCTCAGTCTTTCTCTTTCTGTGCGTCTCTCTGTCTCTTAGTCTCTCTCTAACTCTTTCAATGTCTGTCTGTCTCTCTCTGTCTCTCCCTCTCAGTCTCTCTGTCTCTCTCTCTCTCTCTGTCTCTTAGTCTCTCTCTCTCTCTCTCTGTGTCTCTCTCTCCCTCCCTCTAACTCTTTCAATGTGCCTCTCTCTGTCTGTCTGTCTGTCTGTCTGTCTGTCTCTCTCTCTCTCTCTCTCTCAGCTTTTCTATGAATTGCATTTATCTGATTCTTCATTGTATGTATCTTTTTGTTGTTAACTGGGGTATTGATGACTGGCTATCAAGTCATTCATTGAAAGGATAAACTTTCGGTCCTGGCGACTGGCTCAGGTTGGCTCCTGCAACATGTATCCCAGGACACGTATATTTACCTTGTTCTAACTCGAGCATCACCTGAAGAGTTTGAATGGGGAAGAGGGGAGGGGGGCTTCTTGCTGTTTCTCCCTGTTTCAAGCTGGGGGAAACGCGTTATCACATCCCGCCACCTGTCATTATGTTAAGAGACGCCCTGTCGCCCCGCACCAACATTTCTATCAACTGTTCTCCCGGCCTTCCTAGCCTCCTTGATTGCTTTATTCTTCTTGCGAGCCTATCACCAGGGCTGGAACCTACCCCCTACCCCTCAAGATCAGCCGAGATCTACAGACACTGCCACAACAATTTGTCACGATTCAGTGGCGCGTTAATCTAACCTCAGCAGGTGTCAGGCAACCATCCGAAGCGGCAAGCTCGCAAACAACCTGGTGAACCTTCCCAATCACCTGGGAAAAATACCAACTACATTAGCAATGCATGGGCCAGTTTTAAAGGAGCAGCTTTGCAAAGGTGTGTGTTTGTGTTTGAGTGTATGCGTGGAAGTGAACCATTTGTGTGCTAGTCAGGGTGCAACACGGGTGTTCTGTCGGGCTCTCTGGTAGAATCCTCCCAAAAATTCACAGGTACAAATTTCAGACACACACACGTTTGAAAATTCAAAACAATGTTCTTTATAATGAAAATTCACTTAAACCAAGCCCTCTTTCGGTATAGCAAAGAGCACTGGTCTCCAGACAAACTGGTAATTTGTACAAGTCCCTTATCAGTTCTGAGATACTTAGCTTGAAGCTGTGAGGCAATTCAAAGTCCTTCTATCACAAAGTGAAACACACTTTGCTCTGGTTTAGTTTCAAGGCAGGGAAAAATCAGCACACAAAAAGTCAAAGTCAGTAAAGCAGTAACGAAACACAACGATCAGATAATCCTCCACAATGGCCAAACCCACAGGCTGCTCTTTATAGCAGCCTCACTAATGACCACAGCCCCACCCAACCACAGGTGGCCTCATTTTCTTTGATAATAGTCTCTCAGTTGTTGCTGCCTATGCATCGCTCTCCGCATGCGTGGCTGTATCATTAACTCTTGTTCTGAATCCAAGGAGGAGCTAGATAATTGATCTCCTTCTGAGCTGTCTGCCCCACTCTCCTCCTCCCTGTCACTCATGTCTTCTTGGTCAGAGGAGCCTTCATCAGCAGATTCCACCGGGGGCAAAACAGGCCTGCAGCATGTGGATGTCTCCCCCACATCCACAGTCCTTGGGGCAGGAGCAGGGCCAGAGCTAACCACAACAACAGGTTACGTTGACCCCCTTGAGATCAACGGCAGAATCGCCAAGGCAACATCTTATTTTGTTTATTTTTAATTTGTTTGTTTGTTTTGTCTTTGTATTTAATATTTGTATTGATTTTTTTTAAAATACATGAACACACACAACATAAAACAGGTGCTTTGTGAGTAGTGCCCACCACCAGACAAGCATTCACAAAACCAGCATTGTTTTGACAAGTACATATTGGTGGTATACACAGATATAATAATTTCAAATACATGATACTAGTAAAAGAGAAACATTAGAATAGGGGACGGAAGGCACACTGGTGCACTTATGCACGCCCCTTACTGACCTCTTAGGAATCGGGAGAGGTCAACAGTGGGTAGTCTAAGAGTAAAGTTTTGGGGGTTTGGTGATGATACTACAGAGTCAGGTAGTGAGTTCCATGCATCAACTACTCAGTTACTACAGTCGTGTTTCCTGCAGAGTTTAGAGCGGTTTACTTTAAGTTTGCATCTGTTGTGCGCTCGTGTGTTGTTGTGGTTGAAGCTGAAGTAGTTGTTGACAGGAAGGATGATTTCATGGGCTATGCTGAGGTTGTGTTTAAGGTGACAGTTCTAAGCTTTCGAAATCTAGGATTGTAAGTCTAGTTGCGTAGGGGATTCTGTTGCAAATGGAGGAATGGAGGGGTAAAGTATCTCTGGACATAGTTTTTAATTAATTAGATTTGTCTCTGTATTCACTGTCTTATATCGTATGCTGTGAGCCACCCCGAGTCTTCAGAGAGGGGCGGCATACAAATCCAATTAATAATAATAATAATAATAATAATAATAATAATAATAATAATAATAATAATAATAATAAACAACTTGTAAGCCATGACCTGGTCATGGCTTACAAGTGGAACACTAAAAAAAGGAGACAGAAGGACTAATACTGGCGGCACAAGAACAGGCCATTAGAACAAATGCTCTCAAAGCCAGAATTGAAAAATCAACAGACGATCCAAAGTGCAGACTCTGTAAAGAAACAGATGAAACAATCGATCACATACTCATCTGCTGCAAAAAGATCGCACAGACTGACTACAAGCATAGACATGATGCTGTGGCACAGATGATCCACTGGAACTTGTGCCGGAACTACCATTTACCAATGGCAAATAACTGGTGGGATCATAAGCCCGAAAAAGTGGTCGAAAATGAGGAAGCAAAACTACTGTGGGACTTCCGACTTCAGACTGACCGAATTCTGAAGCATAACACACCAGACATTGTGATCGTGGAGAAAAGAAAGTATGGATCATCGACATCGCAATCCCAGGGGACACCAGAATTGAGGAGAAGCAGCTGGAGAAATTAGTGAAATACGAAGATCTAAAAATTGAGTTGCAACGACTCTGGCATAAGCCCATGAAAGTGGTCCCAGTGGTCCTTGGCACGCTGGGGCGCAGTGCCAAAGGATCTCAGCAGACATTTGAAAACCATCGGAATTGACAAAATCTCCATCTGTCAATTGCAAAAGGCCGCTTTACTGGGATCGGCAAACATAATTCGCCGCTACATCACGCAGTCCTAGGTGCTTGGGAAGCGCCCGACTGGGGATGAAATACGAAATCCAGCATAGTCATCTCATTTGCTGTGTTGTACTGACATAATAATAATAATAATAATAATAATAATAATAATAATAATAATAATAATGCTGATCCACCAAGGCTGCCGGACAATCTCCAAGCACAATTCAAGGTGTTGGTTATTACCTTTAAAGCCCTAAATGGCTCAGGGCAGGCTATTTACGGGACCGCCTCCTGCCTCAGACCTCGCTGTGGCCAATAAGGGCCCACAGAGTCGGCCTTCTCCAGGTCCCGTCCGCTAAACAATGTCGTTTGGTGGGGACCTCGGGGGAAGAGCCTTCTCTGTGGTGGCTCCGACCCTATGGAATCAACTGCCCCCAGAGATCCGCATCATCTCCTCCTTACCGGTTTTCTGGAAATCTGTTGAAACCTGGCTTTTCCGGCAGGCCTGGAATTAAGATTCAATGTTAGGTTGTGTAGTTTTTATGATATATGTGATTTTAGTAATGTTATTTTTTTACTGTTTTAACTGCTATTTATAACCCATTGTTATAACCCAGAGTCCTTTTCAGATGAACGTCATATAAATGCAACAAATAAAAGAGGGTGGACTTCCAATATCTTCCCTTGCACAGCAATTTTCATCTGTCCCCAATCAAAATCAATACGGCAGCCGAAATGCAGTTCTGTTTTACGGGGTTTCCTGTCTGTTTATGTCATGAGATTCAAAGAGATCTTTAGAATTTACTATTTGACATCTCCATAATCTGTGGGATAAAGAAAGGAGGGGGAGAAGAGTGTGGGGGAAAAAAACCAGAAACCCAATTGATATTCTGAACTTTGATGCTTTATTGTTTTGAAACAGCTCATTCCCGGCCATAAATTTTTCATGTCGAGAAATATTTTTGTTTTAAATTGATTTTTTTCATCAAGCCCCCACAATTCTTGGGAGATAGTTATGTTGGCGGAAGGCACTAAGTAAAATCAGCATGAGAAATGCGACAGAAAGAGAGGAAGCGAAGAGACAATCTTATTTGTCATAAAGCATTCAGATAGTAAAAAATATATATTTTGTGATGACACTCGTGTCTTAGACGGAGTATCCAGCTCCATCGGCTGAAACAAAACCAAAATTTAAACAAATAAAAAGTAAACAAAAGAGCACCAACGAAGTTATCGATCAAACCAAAATAAAGAAGATAAAGTCAAATACCAATGACTGGACCAAATTGACTGATTAAAGCACAAAAGCAAATAGAATCGAGATATATACAAAAAATTATTAAAAAAACACCTATTATAGAAACTGTTACATTAGAAACATAGAAACATAGAAACATAGAAACATAGAAACATAGAAACATAGAAACATAGAAACATAGAAACATAGAAACATAGAAACATAGAAACATAGAAACATAGAAACATAGAAACATAGAAACATAGAAACATAGAAACAGAAACATAGAAACATAGAAACATAGAAACATAGAAACATAGAAGTCTGACGGCAGAAAAAGGCCTCCTGGTCCATCTAGTCTGCCCTTATACGATTTCCTGTATTTTATCTTAGGATGGACATATGTTTATCCCAGGCATGTTTAAATTCAATTACAGTACTGTGGATTTACCAACCATGTCTGCTGGAGGTTTGTTCCAAGCATCTACTACTCTTTCAGTCAAATAATATTTTCTCACGTTGCTTCTGATCTTTCCCCCAACTGACCTCAGATGGTGTCCTCTTGTTCTTGTGTTCACTTTCCTATTATAAACACTTCCCTCCTGAACCTTATTTAACCCTTTAACACATTTAAATGTTTCGATCGTGTCCCCCCTTTCCCTTCTGTCCTCCAGACTATACAGATTGAGTTCATTAAGTCTTTCATGATAAGTTTTATGCTTAAGACCTTCCACCATTTTTGTAGCCCGTCTTTGGACCCGTTCAATTTTATCCATATCTTTTTGTAGGTCTTATTCAATAACGAAGGGAACTATTTAGCCTTCTATAATTTTCAATCTCTTTTTTCTGCAGAGTATTTTTTAGTGCTTCCAGCCTCTCTCAGAGAAACAGTTTCCCCTGTCCTATTGCTGTCCTATATCTCCTATACCTTTCTTCTATTCCTATATCTCTTCTTCTATTCTTTCATTGATATGTTCTATTACTATACCTTCTTTTCTATTATTTCTTAGGTATATTTTACTATGAGTATCTTCTCTATAACCTTCATCATGTATTTTACTATGTGTATATAGATATATATCCACTAAACCCCTCATTGTGTATTGGAATAAATAAATAAATAAATAAATAAATAAATAAATAAATAAATAAATAAATAAATATAGCATTCTTTTTTTAGATAGACTGAATAATTGAGATTTAGGATTTTTTTAAAAAAATTCTATAAAAGAGATTTTATAAGCATATTACTATTAATATTATGTAGGTATGGTTGAATGGTGGAGAATTTTTTTTTTAAAAAAAACTTCATACAGTGAAAAAGCTACATTCTGATTATAAGACGCACCCAAATTTTCAGTCCCTTTTTTATGGAGGAAAAAGTTGCATCTTATGCTCCGAAAAATATAGTAAGTGAAAACCATCCCTCAACAGGAGCACCGTGTGTCTTAGCGGTCAGTTTCTGAGGTCCTTCTAAACATGATCTCATTCTCTTTCTGAGTAATGCTTTGAAGGCCGGCTGAGCTTCTTGCGCAATCTAGTTTTGCAATTTTTCGCACCAGATTGAAGACAGCGGAGTCGTTGGGCTAATCCGTGCCAGCTCTTGGAATGAGCTGCTTTTTCTATTTTAAGATCCAACAGGTTGGCATGGCATGAATAGTGACATCAACATTGCTCAGCGTTTGGCTCTTGAGTCCGTGTGTTTGGAGCATTGGTGAGCAGAACAGTACGAAGCATTGGAGTGGGGAGAGCATGAACAGCAGCTGCCACTCTATAGTTCTTTGGGGCTTTCTCACTCCAGCGACAGCTCATCTACGGGACTGTCTCCTGTCGCATATTTTGGGACCCGTTCAATTTGATCCATATCTTTTTGTAGGTGAGGTCTCCAGAACTGGACACAGTCTTCCAAATGTGTTGAAATCGCCCCTCCCAAGTTCCCATAAACATCAGGCCTCCTACAGAGAGTGTGGCAAGTTGTTGATTTATCACCAACATCTGCACCGGCCCCGAGTCTGCGGAGAGGGGTGGCATACAAATCTAATTAATAATAATAATAATAATAATAATAATAATAATAATAATAATAATAATAATATGTATAAGGAAAAGACCTGGTCATGGCTTACAAGTGGAACACTCAAAAAGGAGACAGAAGGACTAATACTGGCGGCACAAGAACAGGCCATTAGAACAAATGCTGTCAGAGCCAGAATTGAAAAATCCAAAGTGCAGACTCTGTAAAGAAACGGATGAAACAATCGATCACATACTCAGCTGCTGCAAAAAGATCGCACAGACTGACTACAAGCATAGATATGATGCTGTGGCACAGATGATCCACTGGAACTTGTGCCGGAACTACCATTTACCAGTGGCAAAGAACTGGTGGGATCATAAGCCCGAAAAAGTGGTCGAAAATGAGCAAGCAAAACTACTGTGGGACTTCCGACTTCAGACTGACCGAATTCTGAAGCATAACACACCAGACATTGTGATCGTGGAGAAAAAGAAAGTATGGATCATCGACATCGCAATCCCAGGAGACAGCAGAATTGAGGAGAAGCAGCTAGAGAAATTAGTGAAATACGAAGATCTAAAAATCGAGCTGCAACGACTCTGGCATAAGCCAGTGAAAGTGGTCCCAGTGGTACTTGGCACGCTGGGCGCAGGGCCAAAGGATCTCAGCAGACATTTGAAAACCATTGGAATTGACAAAATCCCCATCTGTCAATTGCAAAAGGCCGCTTTACTGGGATCGGCAAACATAATTCGCCGCTAGATCATGTGCTTGGGAAGCGCCCGACTGGGGATGAAATACGAAATCCAGCATAGTGATCTCGTTTGCTTTGTTGCACTGACATAATAATAATAATACTAATACTAATAATAATAATAATAATAATAATAATAATAATAATAATAATTATGAGACATGCTATCCAAATGAATCTTCCATAAACACTCTTTTCCATCTCAATCTCAAAGGTCACCTGAATAGAGGCACTGCTGATTATTCCCAGGGAAGCCTTAGCCGAAGGTTGCAGTGGGAAATTAGCCAACGGAAACATGCTCTTTAATGCACAGGGAAAGAAAAACACGACCTCCCTCTGTCACCAAGGATGGCACTCTGGGTTCCTCCCACGAGCTTCTTTTCTCCCCCCAATTGGGTGTTAGCAATCTCCACTTCATTTATTGATTGGCAACCCAGCTGCTTGCTTGCGGCTCAGCTCCTGCAGAATGAAAACGTGGACGTCACCAACCCCAAAGGCTTCATTAAAAGGCAATCTCTTGCTTTTCTCTGACTCCCTCCTTTCAAGGAAATTGAAACAGGGTTTCAATTCAGGAGATTAGAGTAACCACGAAATAGAAACATAGAAACATAAAAGACTGACAGCAGAAAAAGACCTCATGGTCCATCTAGTCTGCCCTTATACTATTTCCTGTATTTTATCTTACAATGGATCTATGTTTATCCCAGGCATGTTTAAATTCAGTTACTGTGGATTTACCCACCACGTCTGCTGGAAGTTTGTTCCAAGGATCTACTACTCTTTCAGTAAAATAATATTTTCTCATGTTGCTTTTGATCTTTCCCCCAACTAACTTCAGATTGTGTCCCCTTGTTCTTGTGTTCACTTTCCTATTAAAAACATTTCCCTCCTGAACCTTATTTAACCCTTTGACATATTTAAATGTTTCGATCAGGTCCCCCCTTTTCCTTCTGTCCTCCAGCCTGTACAGATTGAGTCCATGAAGTCTTTCCTGATCAGTTTTATGCTTAAGACCTTTCACCATTCTTGTAGCCCGTCTTTGGACCCGTTCAATTTTGTCAATATCTTTTTGTAGGTGAGGTCTCCAGAACTGAACACAGTGCTCTAAAAGATGTTCTATCCTAATGTTCTATCCTAAGCCTTTGTGCTCTTTCTGGGGATTTGGCCCCATTTATTTTGAAAGTGAGCATGGCCAGTAATTTTTGTCAAATTTTTTACTGCCACACTATGGGTGTGGCTTATTTTGTGGGTGTGGCTTAATGGGTAGGAGTGGCTTGCTGGACATGTGACAAGGTGGGAGTGGCTTGAACGATCATCATCGTTCAAGTGAACTGTTAAGTCCTTGACTTACAACCTCACCAGTGTCGCTCGATGGGGTGACAATTTGCTTCGCGTTTCCCACGCTCTCCTTCCTGGGTCGCGCCCCCCCCGCCTCGGGTTGGGTAGCTAGGCGAACAGGTGCTGCTAGAAGCATAAATCTAATAAATAAATAAAGAAGCAAACAAACAAGTAAATAAATGAATGGATGGATGGATGAATGAATGAATGAATACTGCCAGCACTAGCCCAGCGTGCCAAGGACCACTGGGACCATTTTCACTGGCTTATTATTATTATTATTATTATTATTATTATTATTATTATTATTATTATTATTATTATTATTATGTCAGTACAACACAGCAAACAAGATCACTATGCTGGATTTCGTATTTCATCACCAGTCGTGTGTTTCCCAAGCACCTAGGACTGTGTGATGTAGCGGCGAATTATGTTTGCCGATCCCAGTAAAGCGGCCTTTTGCAATTGACAGATGGAGATTTTGTCAATTCCGATGGTTTTCAAATGTCCGCTGAGATCCTTTGGTACTGGGCCCAGCGTGCCAAGTACCCCTGGGACCACTTTCACAGGCTTATGCCAGAGTTGTTGCAGCTCGATTTTTATATCTTCATATTTCACTAATTTCTCTAGCTGCTTCTCCTCAATTCTGCTGTCTCCTGGGATTGCGATGTCAGTGATCCATACTTTCTTTTTCTCCACGATCACAATGTCTGGTGTGTTATGCTTCAGAATTCGGTCAGTCTGAAGTCGGAAGTCCCACAGTAGTTTTGCTTGCTCATTTTCGACCACTTTTTCGGGCTTATGATCCCACCAGTTCTTTGCCACTGGTAAATGGTAGTTCTGGCACAAGTTCCAGTGGATCATCTGTGCCACAGCATCATGTCTATGCTTGTAGTCAGTCTGTGCGATCGTTTTGCAACAGCTGAGTATGTGATTGATTGTTTCATCTGTTTCTTTACAGAGTCTGCACTTTGGATCGTCTGTTGATTTTTCAATTCTGGCTTTGACAGCATTTGTTTTAATGGCCTTAAAAAAAATGCTGTCAAAGCCAGAATTGAAAAATCAACATTATTATTATTATTATTATTATTATTATTATTATTATTATTATTATTATTATTATTATTATTATTATTATTTTCTTAAGTTAAGCAGGAAAAATGAGAGCATTATCCTCAGCTTCTAGCAAATTTAATTTCGCCAATTCAAGCCATCTCTTTGAGGTTTCCTTTGCTTTCATTCTTCAGCCCCCCTCCTTCTCCACCCACCCCCCACCCACCATAAAGCTACTAAATTATTTAGGTTTGAAATTTGAAAATAGGGCATGTGGCATATATAGGCCTATAAATATTTGATGGTTGTTTCTGGAATTCCAGGAGAGCGAAATACCCATTTTTGTGCTTTCGGTGGCTGCCGAAGATTGAGATGTTGTGAATTTGGGATTTGGAGTGGACACCCCCTCTCTCCGGCCTCGGCTAGGAGCTGCGTCTGGAGAAGAGGAAGCAAACTCACCCTTGACATCTGAAGAAGATATAGGAGCGCAGAAACGGTGGTACCACCGTAAGGAGGGAGGCTGGGTCAACCACTTTTTCAAGTCTCTTAAATATTTAAAAACTTCAGCCTTCAGCAGTGATTGTTGTGAGCACTTAAGAACATAAGAATATAAGAAGAGCCCTGCTGAATCGGGCCAAAGCCCATCGAGTCCAGCATTCGCACGGATCCCAGCGACCGATTAGGTCCCACAGAGTTGGCCTTCTCCGGGTCCCGTCGACTAAACAATGTCGTCTGGCGGGCCCCAGGGGAAGAGCCTTCTCTGTGGCGGCCCTGTCCCTCTGGAACCAGCTCCCCCCTGAGATTAGAATTGCCCCCACCCTCATTGCCTTTCGTAAACTCCTTAAAACCCACCTCTGCCGTCAGGCATGGGGGAACTGAAATAACTTCCCCAGGCCTATATTGTTTATGTAGGATGTGTTGTGTGCATGTTTTTAAATTATGGGCTTTTAGTTTAAATTATTAGATTTGTATTACATATTGTTTTGCTACTATTGTTGTGAGCTGCCCCGAGTCTACGGAGAGGGGCGGCATGCAAATTTAATAAATAAATAAATAATAATAATAATTCTGTGTCCCACAGTGGCCCACCAATTGTCCATGGGGACCTTGAGCAGAAAGAGAAGGCAAGACCCTCCCTTTCCCCTGACCCCCAATAAATGGGACCCAAGGGAACCCTGCCTGCCTCAACCAACATAGAGGCGGCACTTGGATATCCGTTTCAATAACCACCTATGATACACTTGGCATCCATGAATCCGTCTAATCCTGCCTTGAAGCTATCCAGGCTGACAGCTGTCACGACCTCTTTCGTTGTGCACTTACCTTGATGTGAAAATTCATCCTTCACAACAGTGCTTTCTCTCTCTCTCTCTCTTTCTCTCTCTCTCTCTCCATCCCCATCTTCATCTCCATCTCTGCCTGTGTGTAGCTTGTAAAACCTACAAAGCAAGCACAACGGATAATTTTAGACTTTCTGCCAAATAGATTTTTTTTAAAAAAAAACATGAAATGAGTTTGTTTAGTCTACTAGAAACTCAAAACATCTGAATTAACTAGATGTTGAAAAAGAGAACAAAGAAGCTCTTTGGGGCTATCTCTGAAGAGTGTTTGGAAACTTCAGATCGTGCAGAACGCGGCTGCGAGAGCAATTGTGGGGGTTCCTAGATTCGCCCACATCTTGTCAACACTCCACGGCCTGTATTGGCTGCTGATTAGTTTCCGGTCACAATTCAAAGTGTTGGTAATGACCTATAAAGGCCTACATGGCATCGGACCAGAATACCTTCGGGACCGTCTTCTGCCGCACGAATCACAGCTGCTGATAAGGTCCCACAGAGTTCGCCTTCTCTGGGTCCCGTCAGCTAAACAATGTCGTCTGGTGGGCCCCAGGAGAAGAGCCTTCTCTGTGGCGGCCCCGGCCCTCTGGAATCAACTCCCCCCAAGATTAGAAGTCACCAGGTGTTATACCAGTCTGAGACAAAGTCCAGATCTTTTTGGAGAGTGAGTGTGTCATCAGTGGTGTTGAAAAGTTTCACATCTTCGGCAAAAAGAACACAGTTGCTTTCAATATGGTCACAGAGATCATTGATGTATAGCATGAAGAGAGTAGGACCTAGTACGCTTCCCTGGGGAATGCCGCTTATGACAGGGGTGGGGGTGGAGATGGGGCTACCAATTTTGACAATTTGTTGCCTGTTTGACAGGAATGCAGTAATCCAGTTGTGGAGGAATCCTGAGATGTAGGATTTGAGTTTTAGGAGTAGTTTGTCATGGACCACTGAGTCGAAGGCTTTGCAAAAGTCTATATAAATTGCATCAATGGATTTTCCTTGGTCGAGGAGGGTAGTCCAAATGTTTTTGCAGTGAAGTAGTTGTAGGTTGCAGCATAGTTTCTTTCTGAATCCAAATTGTTGTAAGTTTGAATGGTCCCTAAACACGAAGGTTGTAAATCGAGGACTGCCTTTACGATGTCAATGTCTCCTGTCTCCTCCTCTGGGTATTTTGCCAGCCAGGTTGCTGACTTGAGATATTTGTGGTGGCAAATCTCTCCCCGGAAGCCATTTGGACCACTTCTGTCAAAACGGATGGATGTTCCAGCAGCTACTCAGCCAATTTCACGCTGAAATTTAAAGTTGTCAGTCATCAGGTGGCTGGCTCAGTGGATAAGTGATATTATGAGGTTTCCATAAGCCAACTTACCCCCCCACCCCCATGCTTGTCAGAGGCTGGCTTCAAGGGGGGTTCTAAAAAAAGAAGTTCTTACGGACACTCTCTCAACACATTAACCATGTTGCTGCAGGAACACACTTGACATTTTTTTAAAACGCTGTGTCATGCTCGCTTCACTATCGAGAGCTTTCCACCAGCTTCATTTCATCAACTTCATATTATCTTTATTTTGGGGGGGGGAGGGTTGGCAGGAGTGGGTTTATTTTTATTTATTTTATTTATTTGTTTTGTCAAGTACATATTGGTGATATGCAAAGATCTAATAATATTCATATCTATCTATCTATCTATCTATCATCTATCTATCTATCTATCTATCTATCTTTCTATCTAATCTATCTACCTATCTAATCTATCTATCTATCTATCTATCTATCTATCTATCTTTCTATCTATCTATCTATCTATCTATCTATCTATCTTTCTATCTAATCTATCTACCTATCTAATCTATCTATCTATCTATCTATCTATCTATCTTTCTTTCTATCTAATCTATCTACCTATCTAATCTATCTATCTATCTATCTATCTATCTATCTATCTAATCTATCTATCTTTCTATCTAATCTATCTATCTATCTATCTATCTTTCTATCTAATCTATCTATCTATCTATCTATCTATCTAATCTATCTATCTATCTATCTATCTATCTATCTATCTATCTATCTATCTATCTTTCTATCTAATCTATCTACCTATCTAATCTATCTATCTATCTATCTATCTATCATCTATCTATCTATCTATCTATCTATCTAATCTATCTATCTATCATCTATCATCTATCTATCTATCTATCTATCTATCTATCTATCTAATCTATCTATCTATCTATCTATCTATCTATCTATCTATCTATCTAATCTATCTATCTATCTATCTATCTATCTATCTATCTATCTATCTATCTATCTATCTATCTATCTATCTAATCTATCTATCTGTGTTCAGTTCTGGAGACCTCACCTACAAAAAGATATTGACAAAATTGAACGGGTCCAAAGACGGGCTACAAGAATGGTGGAAGGTCTTAAGCATAAAACGTATCAGGAAAGACTTCATGAACTCAATCTGTCTAGTCTGGAGGACAGAAGGGAAAGGGGGGGGGACATGATTGAAACATTTAAATATGGTAAAGGGTTAAATAAGGTTCAGGAGGGAAGTGTTTTTACTAGGAAAGTGAACACAAGAACAAGGGGACACAATCTGAAGTTAGTTGGGGGAAAGATCAAAAGCAACGTGAGAAAATATTATTTCACTGAAAGAGTAGTAGATCCTTGGAACAAACTTCCAGAAGACGTGGTTGGTAAATCCATAGTAACTGAATTTAAAAATGCCTGGGATAAACATATATCCATTGTTGTAAGATAAAATACAGGAAATAGTATAAGGGCAGACTAGATGGACCAGGAGGTCTTTTTCTGCCGTCAGTCTTCTATGTTTCTATGTTACTATCTTTCTATCTTTCTATCTTTCTATCTTTCTATCTTTCTATCTTTCTATCTTTCTATCTTTCTATCTTTCTATCTTTCTATCTTTCTATCTTTCTATCTTTCTATCTTTCTATCTTTCTATCTTTCTATCTTTCTATCTTTCTATCTTTCTATCTTTCTATCTTTCTATCTTTCTATCTTTCTATCTTTCTATCTTTCTATCTTTCTATCTTTCTATCTTTCTATCTTTCTATCTTTCTATCTTTCTATCTTTCTATCTTTCTATCTTTCTATCTATCTTTCTATCTTTCTATCTTTCTATCTTTCTATCTTTCTATCTTTCTATCTTTCTATCTTTCTATCTTTCTATCTTTCTATCTTTCTATCTTTCTTTCTATCTTTCTATCTTTCTATCTTTCTATCTTTCTATCTTTCTATCTTTCTATCTTTCTATCTTTCTATCTTTCTATCTTTCTATCTTTCTATCTTTCTATCTTTCTATCTTTCTATCTTTCTATCTTTCTATCTTTCTATCTTTCTATCTTTCTATCTTTCTATCTTTCTATCTTTCTATCTTTCTATCTTTCTATCTTTCTATCATCTTTCTATCATCTTTCTATCTTTCTATCTTTCTATCTTTCTATCTTTCTATCTTTCTATCTTTCTATCTATCTCATCTCTCTATCATCTATTTCTATCCATCCACCCACCCACCTTCTTGTACCCTCTTATCTTTCTACCGGTGCATTTTGTACGCATCACGATGTGGCGATTTTGCTTCTGTGCATGCAAAGAGGGCCAATTTTTAAAAATAAAATATTTTTTAAAAAAAGAAACAACCCGAAACAGCTGTGTAAAATTCCTGTCCTTTTCTTTGAGACTCTCAAAGTTCTTGGAAGGACTTGTCAAATTGTCTCCGTTGTTTACATCTTCCCAGAGATTATTCCACCCATCTTCATTGTGTTCAGAAACACAGTCTCCAGCGCCAGATTAAATGAGCTTCAAACAAACCACGATTACTTGGCTGTGCAGTGTGAGATTGGCAGCCTGGGGAATTCTGGGAGTTGAAGTCCGCCCATCTTTAAAGTTACCACGGTTGACAGACGCCGTCTCACCAGCGGAAAACACAGGTTTCTTCACCTGAACTGAATCATAGATTAGATTTGCAGGGAAATTTAGGAGTTGTAATTAAAGCATAATCCCCAAGCTTCAATTTTGTCTGCTCGCGTTAAACCCCATCATCATCATTATTGTTATTTTAAAAAGCTGCAGCACCCATTTTAATCATGTGTAAAAGATTCGTAGAACAATTTTCCTTTTTTTCCTGTTCTGGCCTTTTCAAGAACCGTTTGGGTGAATTTCCTCCGACGGATTTTGTAAAAATCTTGAGCTAACTGAAGCAACCAAGAACACACAAGGAAAGGGTTTGTTTTTTTTAAAAAATATTTATTTAATTGCCTTGGTGGGATGGCACAAATTCTGAGCCCTTGACGCCTATCCAAGAAATATTATTATTTTTTAAATATATATTTATTGATTTTTTGGGGGGGGGGATATTTACATTTTAATGCTTACAGGTGGGTCAACATCCATATATTTACATTCATGTCAATATTTTCTATAATAATAATAATTAATAATAATAATAATTTATTGGATTTGTATGCTGCCCCTTTCCATAGACTCGGGGCGGCTAACAACAGTGATAAAAACAGCATGTGACAATGCACTAATAAAACAACTAAAAACCCTTATTATAAAACCAAACATATACACAGACATACCATGCATAACTTGTAATGGCCTAGGGGGAAGGAATATCTCAACTCCCCCATGCCTGGCGGTATAAATGAGTCTTGAGTAGTTTACAAAAGACAGGGAGGGTGGGGGCAATTCTAATCTCCGGGGGCAGTTGGTTCCAGAGGGCCGGGGCCGCCACAGAGAAGGCTCTTCCCCTGGGGCCTGCCAAACGACATTGTTTAGTCGATGGGACCCGGAGAAGGCCAACTCTGTGGGACCTTATCAGTCGCTGGGATTCGTGCGGTAGCAGGCGGTTCCGGAGGTAGTCTGGTCCAAAGCCATGTAGGGCTTTAAAGGTCATGACCAACACTTTGAATTGTGACTGGAAACTGATCGGCAACGAATGCAGGCCACGGAGTGTTGAGGAAACATGGGCGAATCTTGGAAGCCCCACGATGCCTCTCGCGGCTGCATTCTGCACGATCTGAAGTTTCCGAACACTTTTCAAAGGTAGCCCCATGTAGAGAACGTTGCAGTAATCGAACCTCGAGGTGATGAGGGCACGAGTGACTGTGAGCAATGACTCCCTGTCCAAATAGAGCCGCAACTGGTGCACCAGGCGAACCTGGGCAAACGCCCTCCTCGCCACAGCCGAAAGATGATGTTCCAATGTCAGCTGTGGATCGAGGAGGACACCCAAGTTGCGAACCCTCTCTGAGGGGGTCAGTAGTTCCCCCCCCAGGGTAATGGACGGACAGATGGAATTGTCCTTGGGAGGCAAGACCCACAGCCACTCCATCTTGTCTGGGTTGAGTTTGACTTTGTTGATACCCATCCAGGCCCCAACAGCCTCCAGGCACCAGCACATCACTTCTCTCTGATGTCTACGCTTCAGCCAGCTGCAAATCCACTGAACTATCCAGGGATTATTATTCCATCTCTTATTGTGAATTCGCATTCTATTTTGGTGTCCATCTGTACCACTTTGCCCAGATTGAATAATAACCAGAGTCTTTTTCATCATTTAACTCCATAGTTAATCTGTCCATTTCTACGCATTTGAATTTTGAATTATTTTGATTGTCTTCTTCTGCAGCAATGTTCAGTGGCTTTCCATCCCCATTAAAATGAAACAGAAATACAACAGCTTCTTCTCATTTCAGGTCCAGACAAATGCCAAAGCTGAGCTTTTTTCTCAAAAGAATGTCGGGTTATGTATAATTAACAAAAGGAACCCAAACAAAAGCATTTGTCTCACCAGATTATAATTAGCAGATGTCGGGGAGGGGGAGGGAGTGTCAGTGGATCCGATGAGCTGAAATTCCTTTTGCATCATCTCCCAGGACTAGGATAACAGAGATGGGAGGAACCTTGGTGGTTGTGAGTCTGTCATCTGCATCTCTATAACTGTCTGGTTTGGTTCTGCAACCCAACAAGACCGACACAGACTTCAGAGGAGAATCAGAACTGCAGAACAAAACAATGGCTGCCAACCTGCCTTCCATTGAGGACCTATAGACTGCACTAGTCAAAAAGAAGGCTGTGAAAATATTTACTGACCCCTCGCATCCTGGACACAAACTGTTTCAACTCCTACCCTCAAAATGTCGCTTCAGAGCACTGCACACCAAGACAACTAGACACAAGAACAGTTTTTTCCCAAACGCCATCACTCTGCTAAACGAATAATTCCCTCAACACTGTCAAACTTTTTACTAAGTCTGCACTTCTATAGTTTTTCTCATCATTCCTATCATCCTTTTCCTCCCACTTAGGACTACAATATATGACTATAACTTGTTGCTTGTATCCTAAGATTTTTATTAATATTGATTGTTTCTTCATTGCTTATTTGACCCATATGACAGTGTTGTACCTCATCATTCTTGACAAATCTATATTTTCTTTTATGTCCACTGAGAGCATCTGCAGCAAAGACAAATTCCTTGTGTGTCCAATCACACTTGGCCAATAAAGAATTCTATTCTATTCTATTCTATTCTATCCTGATTCTTGAAAAATGTATCTTTTCTTTTATGTAAACTGAGAGCATCTGCACCAAATATAAATTCCTTGTGTGTCCAATCACACTTGGCCAATAAAGAATTCTATTCTATTCTATTCTATTCTATTCTATTCCATTCCATTCCATTCTATTCTATCCTGATTCTTGAAAAATGTATCTTTTATTTTATGTAAACTGAGAGCATATGCACCAAAGATAAATTCCTTGTGTGTCCAATCACACTTGGCCAATAAAGAATTCTATTCTATTCTATTCTATCCTGATTCTTGAAAAATGTATCTTTTATTTTATGTAAACTGAGAGCATCTGCACCAAAGACAAATTCCTTGTGTGTCCAATCACACTTGGCCAATAAAGAATTCTATTCTATTCTATTCTATTCTATCCTGATTCTTCAAAAATGTATCTTTTCTTTTATGTAAACTGAGAGCATATGCACCAAAGATAAATTCCTTGTGTATCCAATCTATTCTATTCTATTCTATTCTAGTCTAGTCTAGTCTAGTCCAACCCTCTACTAAGGCAGGAAATCCTACACTACTTCAATCAAATGGTTGTTATAGACTGTCAGATCGTTCAACCCAACAGCCTCGGGGAGACCAGGAGAAATCCGTCAAGCAGAAAGGCAATCATTCCATCCAGGTCTCTCTCCTCTCTCCCCACTCCAGCTCTATAACCCACTTACCAATGAAAGATAATCTGAGAATCCCAAGGTTGGGTTGAACCCCTGATCAGTTTAACTTGCGTCACAGCCTTCACTGTCCAGCTGCTCTGGAAAAAGGGATGGAGCAGTCAATATGGTCCTAGAAGGATTTTGATGACTTGCTAGAAATTAGATTTCACCAGGATTGTAAATCAAGTCTTCAACACCACCGATAACACAACTACTCTCCAAAAAGACCTTGACGCTGTTTCTGAGTGGTCTAACACATGGCAACTCCAAATCTCAACTAGCAAATGCTCTGTCCTACACATTGGGAAGAAGAATCTGAACTCCAAATACGAACTGAATAATCAAATTATCACAGATAATCCCCACTCGGTTAAAGACCTTGGTATACTAATAACAAAAGATTTAAGTGCCAAAGCCCACTGCAACAATATAGCCAAGAAGAGTTGTAAACCTAATCCTATGTAGCTTCTGCTCTGGCAATCTCACACTACTTACCAGAGCTTACAAAACTTTTGCCGGACCCATCCTCGAATACAGCTCATCTGTTTGGAACCCATATCGCATCTCAGACATTAACACCCGTGAAAATGTCCAAAGATAGTTCACCAGAAGAGCCCTTCACTCCTCCACTCGAAACAGAATACCCTATAACACTAGACTTTCAATCCTGGGTCTAGAAAGTTTAGAACTAAGACGCCTTAAACAAGATCTAAGTATTGCCCACAAGATCATATGCTGTAACGTCCTGCCTGTCGGCGACTACTTCAGCTTCAACCACAACAACACAAGAACACGCAACAGATTTAAACTTAATATTAACCGCTCCAAACTTGACTGTAAAAAATATGACTTCAGTAACCGAGTTGTCAAAGCGTGGAACTCATTACCGGACTCCATAGTGTCATCCCCAAACCCCCAACACTTTACCCTTAGATTATCTACGGTTGACCTATCCAGATTCCTAAGAGGTCAGTAAGGGGCGAGTACAAGTGCACTAGAGTGCCTTCCGTCCCCTGTCCTATTGCTGTCCTATATCTCCTATACCTTTCTTCTATTCCTATATCTCTTCTTCTATTCTTTCATTGATATGTTCTATTACTATACCTTCTTTTCTATTATGTCTTAGATATATTTTACTATGAGTATCTCCTCTATAACCTTCATCATGTATTTTACTATGTGTATATAGATATATACCCACTAAAACCCTCATTGCGTATTGGACAAAATAAATAAATAAATAAATAAAGTCAGTCCAGGATCCAGTGAAACTGAAAAATAAGGTGGTGGAGGGGTTTTTTTCTTTTTCCTTTTTTTTGCTTCGCTGGATATCTCCGAGCTTTCCTTAATAAATTGACGGGCACTTTTCCTTTCCCGAGGAACGTTATTAAAATTATTCCTCCTCTGCTAATCAATGATAAAGCCTCGGTGTTTACTAAACCATTAAAATATTTCATTATTCTTTAAAACAGACATGTCTGGGGCTTAGATTCAAAGGATTTAGGAATTAATATTTTTTCTCTCTCTGTGTTGCTTCTCCGGATGGATTTCTGTAAATCTCTCTCTCTCTCTCTTTTTGGCACCTTACTTCCCCCTGCATTGAAATTTACTTTAGCGACATAAAAGCAGGTAAATTGTTTTTACTGCCGTGTGGAATAAATTGAGTTAAGCCTTACTCAAGGCACCTGATATCTTTTACATCCTAGCTAGCCCACAATCACAGAATTATAAGCCCGAAAGAAAACTCGGATCTCTTTGAACAGCTCATTAAAGCCAAGGATGAATTTATTCCTGTTGGATTTTTTTTTTTTTTTACTTTACCTGCTTTTATGTCGGTAAAGTAGATGTGACTCGCAACACAACACCCTCTCTCTCTCTCACACACACACACCATACACATATTAAGGGAAAGTATGTAACAGGATGTGAATTGCCTGCCAGCCCAAATTGCTTGCCAAAAAGACGAATGGGGAATGGTGGCTGTAGGAAGGGAAGTGGTTATAAGGAAGCTCTTGAAACCAAAAATGCCTACAAATCTTTTATGTTATGTTTTGGGGGCGAGTAAACTGATGGAGAGACGAAGCAGCAATGAATGTGTAATTGGGAAGAGAGAAAAACTGTGTAATCCTGGAAGTGATATCTCCTCCTCCTATCTATACAGGTAGCCTGTAGTGGATTGCTACCCATTTCAGGTGCTTTGGTCCTACAGAGTTGGCCTTCTCCGGGTCCCGTCGACCAAACAATGTCGTTTGGCGGGCCCCAGGAGAGGAGCCTTCTCTGTGGTGGCCCCAGCCCTCTGAAACCAGCTCCCCCCGGAGATTAGAACTGCCCCCACCCTCCCTGTCTTTCGTAAACTATTCAAGACTCATTTATACCGCCAGGCATGGGGGAATTGAGATAGCCCTTCCCCCTAGGCCATTACAAGTTATGCATGGTATGTTTGTGTGTATGTTTGGTTTTATAATAAGGGTTTTTAGTTGTTTTTTATTATTGGATTGTACATGTTGTGTTTATTATTGTTGTTAGACGCCCCGAGTCTGCGGAGAGGGGCGGCATACAAATCCAATAAATTATTATTATTATTATTATTATTATTATTATTATTATTATTATTATTATTATTATTTGGAAAAGAGCTTGTCCCCTCCTATAAATAAATAAGAATGAATTTGTTTTAAAAAATGGAGAACGGTAAATGGACATGTTTTAAAGGCAACACTCCCATAATATGTTGGTTGCCGATTCCTAAATAGAGTGGTACCTCTACCTAAGAACGCTTCCACTTACAATCTTTTCTAGATAAGAACTGGGTGTTCAAGATTGTTTTGCCTCTTCTCAAGAACCATTTTCCACTTACAAACCCGAGCCTCCGAAACTGTAACTGGAAAAGGCAGGGAGAAGCCTCTGTGGGGCCTGTCTAGGAATCTCCTGGGAGGAATCAGGGGCGTAAAAGGTGGGGAGAAGCCTTCGTGGGGCCTCTCTAGGAATCTCCTGGGAGGAAACAAGGCCGGAAAAGGCGGGGAGAAGCCTCTGTGGGGCCTCTCTAGGAATCTCCTGGGAGGAAACATGGCCGGAAAAGGTGGGGAGAAGCCTCTGCGGGGCTTCTCTAGGAATCTCCTGGGAGGAAACAGGGCCAGAAAAGGCAAGGAGAAGCCTCTGTGGGTCCTCTCTAGGAATCTCCTGGGAGGAAACAGGGCCTCCACTCTCCCTCTGGTTTCCCCAATCGAATGCATTATTTGCTTTTGCATTGATTCCTATGGGAAAAATTGCCTCTTCTTACAAACTTTTCTACTTAAGAACCTGATCACGGAACGAATTAAGTTTGTAAGTAGAGGTACCACTGTACACCATCTAGGGCTTTGTTTCACAAATAAAACTAGTTTAATCATCATGGTTTCATGCCCCATGGCAAATGAGAAGCCCAGACTAGCAAACCGTCTCGCCTACCACCCTTAAAATTATACTCCCCGTCGCATTTCTCCCCAAATCCCCTTTGTTGACTTCATTCTTCGTTTCCATCATCTTCTGCTCCATAATAATATATGAGAAAATGCCTTGTCGCCACAAGTAATTTGCAGTTGCAGATAATGAGCAGTGAAGTGTCTCTAGATGAGCATCCAGGGAAAGCTCTGATGATAGCTTTGCTCCGCTAAAGAAATGGCAGTTAAATATAAAATACAATGGATTACCACCTCGACATTGTAATCTTCGGGAAGACTGGCATTTGTTCCCAAAATGGAAGACTCTATTTTGGAATGATTTATGCATTCCGCTTAAGCACAAGGTTTTGTGACCCAAAGAACACAAAAGAAGAAGGAATGGAAAAAACCACAGGCTGGTAAAAGGAAGTTGTTGTGGTTGGCTCTGGCCCAGCTCCTGCCCCAAGGAATGTGGAGGTGGAGGTGGGGGAAACATCTACATGCCACAGGTCTGTTTTGCTCCCGATAGAATCTCCCGATGAAGTCTCCTCTGACGAAGGAAGCGTGGGTAGCAGGGAAGAGGGGAGTTTGGCAGAGAACCCAGGAGGAGATCAATCATCCTTATCATCCCTGGATTCTGAACAAGAACTTATGATGGACCCACGCATGCGTAGAGTGATGCATAGGAGAGAACAACTGAAGGATTATTACAGGAGATAAGTGAGGCCACCTGTGATTGGGTGGGGCTTCTGTATTTAGTGCTACAGATAAAAAGAGCAGCGTGCTGGTTTAGCCTTGTGGAAGTTTATCTGATTCATAGCTTCGTCAAAATCGTGGTATTGCTGCTTCCCTCTTCAAGACTGTGTGTGGACTTTCTGGACTTTGGAATTGGACTCAATTTCCCAGTTACTGGGTGAGAAATTGGATTGCATTTAACCTGTGCCTTGTGTGTACCAGAAAATCCCTTTGACATTTAAAAAGGGAGTTTTTTCTGGTTTTCTGTTGATAAAGACTTTTGGTTTTCCTTCTATAGTGTGGTGTGTGTCTTTTTGGACTAATTACCCTGTAATTACGGGCGGTTGGGACACGCCGGCAGAACAGAACTGAGGAGGATTAACGTGGGCATCAGACGGACGCCCGATGAAGCTTCAACATAATGCTGAATAAACCTTGGAGCGGGGATTGATGAAGGATGGCAAGATAAGATGGCAAAATAAAAATTGGTGGCAGCACTATATAATGATACATTTGCTTATTAATAAGAATTTAAACATATAGAATTTTCTAATATAGTTTATGTGATATATGATAAAAAGTATTTTTAAAAATTTCAGATATATATAGAACCTCTAGTAATTATAGTAATTATAGGATAAATTGATACTGGATTAATTCATTTAATGTAGAAATGAAAGTTTGAAGTAAGATGGGCATAATAGAGAGTTTGATATTTTTTTATACTGATGTGATTGTTGGGGGATTTTTTGGGGAGTTTTTTTTCATTTGTTAATATTATATAGGTTCTATAGAAAGACATTCTTGGATTAGAAAAACGTTTTCAAGGAAAGTCCAGTTCCTTTTTCGGAAAAGCACCTTTTGAACAATCATGATCAAGATTCTATGGTTGAACGTGGAGGGATCTTCAAGAAATTGAGCCATTGGCCCAAAGCAGAAGTCCCCAATATTGTCTAGGCCAGTGCTTCCCAACCTGGCTGGGGAATTCTGGGAGTTGAAGTCCAAATATCATCAAGTGGCCAAGGTTGGGAACCACTGGTCTAGGCCAAGGGTAGGCAAAGTTGGCTCTTCTATGACATGTGGACTTCAACTCCCAGAATTCCTGAGTCTTTTTAAAAAAAATAAACTTAATTGATGTTCAAATCTTTTTTTTTTTTAAAGGACTTTCTCTGGGTTATTAAACTGTTATACACTAAAGAGCTGTTTGTTACCAAGTTCCTGCATGTCTCGCCACTTCTATTATGGAATCTAACAGAAAGCTTGCACATTAAGCAAATGTGTTTTGCAGATTATGGGACTGGAGTTTGTAGATTAAGAGAAAACCACAGTGACCTTCACTTGACTTATTCTATACATGTTTGGAAGAATATTACAGAGCTGTGCTTGTGGCTCGTTCTAACTTGGTTCAGTTGAAGCCATCCTCCATTTCTTTCTTTCTTTCTTTCTTTCACTCCCTGGGAGAGAAAGGGCTCCCAAAATATCGCTTAGGTGATTTTTCAAAAGCTGAAGAATTACCGATGCAAATGTCATGCTCTTTTGAAGACTGAAGATGCTAACACAGTTTGTTAGTGCTGCAAGTTCAGAGTTTCGCTAAAGAGCCCTTCAGAAGCCTACAGAAACTCTTTCATGTGGAATAAACTAAGCAGTGTTTATGTGTCTCTCTCTCTGTCTTTCTTTCTCTCTGTGTCTCTGTCTCTCGGTCTTTCTCTATTTGTCTCTCTTCCTCGCTCTCTCTTTTTCTCTCTGTCTCTCTCTTTCTCTGTGTGTGTCTCTCTCTCTTATTGTCTTTCTCTCTCTCTCTCTCCCTCTCTCTGTTTCTCTCCTTATTTCTCTCTCTCTCTTTCTCTATCTGTCTCTCTCTGTGTATCTCTCCCTGTTTCTCTCTCTCTCTCTGTCTCTCTCAGTTTGTCTGTCTATCTCTGTGTCTCTCTCGTTCTTTCTTTCTCTCTCTGTCTCTCTCTGTGTCTTTCTCTCTGTCTCTCTGTTATTTCTCTCTCTTTTTCTCTCTCTCCCTGTTTCTCTCCCTGTTTCTCTCTGTGTCTTTCTCTTTCTCTCTCTCTCTCTCTCTCCGTCTCTCTGTGTCTTTCTCTCTTTCTCTCTCTCTCTTTCTCTCTGTCTCTCTGTTATTTCTCTCTCTTTTTCTCTGTCTCTCTGTTATTTCTCTCTCTTTTTCTCTGTCTCTCCCTGTTTCTCTCCCTGTTTCTCTCTGTATCTTTCTCTTTCTTTCTCTCTCTCTCTCTCCCCGTCTATCTGTGTCTTTCTCTCTTTCTCTCTCTCTCTCTCTCTTTCTCTCTTTCTCTCTCTCTCTCTCTTTCTCTCTGTTTCTCTGTTATTTCTCTCTCTTTTTCTCTGTCTCTCCCTGTTTCTCTCCCTGTTTCTCTCTGTGTCTTTCTCTTTCTTTCTTTCTCTCTCTCTCTCTCTCTCTCCGTCTCTCTGTGTCTTTCTCTCTTTCTCTCTCTCTCTTTCTCTCTGTCTCTCTGTTATTTCTCTCTCTTTTTCTCTGTCTCTCTGTTATTTCTCTCTCTTTTTCTCTGTCTCTCCCTGTTTCTCTCCCTGTTTCTCTCTGTGTCTTTCTCTTTCTTTCTCTCTCTCTCTCTCTCTCTCCCCGTCTCTCTGTGTCTTTCTCTCTTTCTCTCTCTCTCTCTCTTTCTCTCTCTCTCTTTCTCTCTGTCTCTCTGTTATTTCTCTCTCTTTTTCTCTGTCTCTCCCTGTTTCTCTCTCTGTCTCTCTCTTTCTCTCTCTCTGTCTGTCTCTCTCCCTCTCTCTCCCTCCCTCTCTCTGTCTCTCTCCAAGTTTCTCTCTCTGTCTCTGTCTCTCTCCCTCCCCCTCTCTCTGTCTGTCTATCTGTCTGTCTCTCTGCGTGTCTGTCTCTGTGTTTATGTATGTGTCTGTCTCACTCTGTTTCTCTCTGTGTGTGCCTCACTCTCTCTGTGTGTGTCTGTCTGTCTCTACCTTTCTCTGCCCCTCTCTCTTTCTCTCTCTGTCTTTCTCTCTGTCTCTCTCAATTTTGATCAAACGATCGTGGGGAAGCTGCAAAGTTCGTACATGCAGAAAAAAATTCTCATTCTAAAGTGCCGTTGTAACTTTGAACATTCACTATTGTAAGTCGAGGACTATTTGTATATGAATTTAGTATTTTGTTTTTCCGAATAGTAAAGGAATTTTGTACTCAGGATTTCTCCTGGAGTTATCTTAAGCCCCGCGTTACGTAGGAAAGAAATTGTCTCCTAAGAATAATCACCTGAGTGTATTAAAGCATAAGCCATTGTGAAATACTAATGCAACACAAATACTAATCTTAAGAAAAGGCTCTTTGGGGACTGTCAAGTCAACTGATTAGGTGTTCTGGAAGCTCTCCAGCTAAATGAAAATAAATGCTGAGCTCCTAATTTGGGAAGGAAGAACCCGGTTTGTCTTGTCAAACCTCTGCCTGATGCTGGGTTGTCACGGAGAGCCGATGGTGAGGATATTAACCTGACCTTGGGCCTTCAAAACCAGGTGTGATAAATGACCACGGTCATTCCAATTTAGAGATTAAGTTAACCTCCTTAGCCTCAACAGCTGGAGAGGCTGGCCAAGATTGAGCTGGAGGGACAGATGGCAGAGCCCCAAGGACTTTGTCTTTCGTTCAGGCCGGGATTGCTGGCATACGACAGTCCAGAGGCATTGTGGCTTGATGGAGCAAGATAGTCCACCCCTCTGCCTCAGTTCGGAAGATGCTCTTTTTCCAGTTTGCGAGGCTATGTGAGATACCGGCTTTAGATTTGCCCAGTGATCTTCTCATGCTCCCAGGTGTTCTGTCGGGCTCTCTGGCAGACTCCTCTCAAAAATTCACAGGTACAAATTTCAGACACACACACGTTGGAAAATTCAAAACAATGTTCTTTATAATGAACATTCACTTAAACTAAGCCCTCTTTTGGTATAGCAACGAGCACTCGTCTCCAAACAAACTGGTAATTTGTACAAGTCCCTGATCAGTTCTGAGATACTTAGCTTGCAGCTGTGAGGCAATTCACAGTCCTTCTTTCACAAAGTGACACACACTTTGCTCTGGTTTAGTTTCGAAGCGGAGGAAAATCAGCACACAAAAAGTCAAAGTCAGTAAAGCAGTCACGAAACACAACGATCAGATAATCCTCCACAATGGCCAAACCCACACGCTGCTCTTTATAGCAGCCTCACTAATGACCACAGCCCCACCCAACCAGAGGTGGCCTCATTTTCTTTGATAATAATCTCTCAGTTGTTGTTGCCTATGCATCGCTCTCCGCATGCGTGACTGTATCATTCACTCTTGTTCTGAATCCAAGGAGGAGCTAGATAATTGATCTCCTTCTGAGCTGTCTGCCCCACTCTCCTCCTCCCTGTCACTCATGTCTTCTTGGTCAGAGGAGCCTTCATCATCAGGGGGCAAAACAGGCCTGCAGCATGTGGATGTCTTCCCCCACATCCACAGTCCTTGGGGCGGGAGAAGGGCCAGAGCTAACCACAACACCAGGGTTCAGAAGTCAGGAGAGCATTGAAGAAGCTTCAGAAGTTGTTCTTGTTGTTGCTGCTGTTGTGGTTGTTGCTGCTGCTGTTGTGGTTGTGGTTCTTCTTCTTCTTCCTCTTCCTCCTCTTCTTCTTCTTCTCCTCCTTCTCCCCCCTCCACTGTCTCGCTCACCCTGACCCTCCTCCTCCTCCTCCTCCTCTTCCTCCTTCTCCTTCCTGAATATACCCTTGCTTGGAGTATACATTCTCTCAGTGCTCCAATTAGCATCCGAGAAATAAATCAGAGTCCAAACCTTGGCCTTCTTCAAAGTTCAAATTCATTAACAGAATCATGCTGGTTACAAACTTAGTATCAAACCGATACTAAGTTTTCCTACAGTTTTCCACCCAAGTTAAGGTTCATCCCTCGTCCCCACACCCACCAGTTCATCAAACGGACCACTCCGGTTCTCTCAACATCCACGATCCTCCCCTTTACTTCCGGCTGGTGCTGAGCAAAGGATGACCTTGAATCTCTGGAAAGAATTTCTTGTGGCTAATGTTTTCGACCTCTCCTGCAGCCACCCCCTCCCCAATTCCTACTTGTGGCAGGACAAAGTCTCTAACTCAAAACGATGGCCTCGACCTTGACACATTCATGCAAACATTGAAATTCAAGCTTTATTCAGACTCCCAAAGCCTTCTCTTCAGAATAATCTTAAAGGTAATAAAATATATAAGGAGATGATTTGCACCAGCCTATTATTAGTTCTCCTTCTGTTTCTCTTGATAACGCTAATTTTTAAATTGAAGTTGATGGCACTCAAGTTTTCTCCCCGTTCAGAGGAGGGGGGGGGAAATTGGCAGGGGAAAAAAAACCATTTAAAAAGAAGAGATCCTTTGAGATAAATGCCCCATCTGTCTATAATAGGGTTTCTCCCTTTGTTACAGCAATTATGAATTAAGAATATCAGGGTGGAACAGGAAGAAAAATGACTAACAACTAATAATTTCATCTTTGGAACGGAGGGATAGTTGCAAAGTAATTTTTGCAATTCCCAGGAGATCGATCCCTTCTCCCCCACCCCATTTTCCAATGAATTTTTCATTCTTTTGATAAATTATAAGGACTTCCATTTCCTCTTTCATTACTGCTTGAATTATAAATGCCAGCTTAAGCCAGACCTCTGAGGACTGCACATTTGTCAGCGAAAACCGTGAACTCGGTCCTTTATTAATGAATTTGCAACGAGTTGGATGATAAAAGCTTGCCTGGCTTTGAAAAGCTGGTGCTTTGGATTCTACATAGCAAGAAAATGTCATGGACAAATCCTCACAAATGATCAATTATTTAGAATTTTGTCAAAAAGGAAAGCATCCTTTCTTTCTTTGGATTTATTTGCCCACTGATGGGGTCTCAACCTACAACGTGGTCTCTGGCTCTTAACCATGTTCATTTGGGGGCAGTACAGTGGTACCTCTACTTACGAACTTAATTCGTTCCGTGACCAGGTTCTTAAGTAGGAAAGTTTGTAAGAAGAAGCAATTTTTCCCATAGGAATCAATGCAAAAGCAAATAATGCATTCGATTGGGGAAACCACAGGGAGGGTGGAGGCTTCTCCCTGCCTTTTCCGGCCCTGTTTCCTCCCAGGAGATTCCTAGAGACGCCCCATGGAAGCTTCTCCCTGCATTTTCCAGCCCTGTTTCCTCCCAGGAGATTCCTAGAGAGGCCCCACTGAGGCTTCTCCCCACCTTTTCTGGCCCTGTTTCCTCCCAGGAGATTCCTAGAGAGGCCCCACGGAAGCTTCTCTACACCTTTTCCGGCCCTGCTTCCTCCCAGGAGATTCTGAGAGAGGCCCCACGGAGGCTTCTCCCTGCCTTTTCCAGCCCTGATTTCTTCCAGGAGATTCCTAGAGAGGCCCCGCGGAGGCTTCTCCCTGCCTTTTCCGGCCCTGTTTCCTCCCAGGAGATTCTGAGAGAGGCTACACAGAGGCTTCTGCCTGCCTTTTCCAGCCCTGTTTTCTCCCAGGAGATTCCCAGAGAAGCTCCATGGAGGCTTCTCCCCAACTTTTCCGGTTACCGTTTCAGAGGCTCGGGTTTGTAAGTGGAAAATGGTTCTTGAGAAGAGGCAAAAAAAATCTTGAACACCAGGTTCTTATCTAGAAAAGTTCGTAAGTAGAGCCGTTCATAGGTAGAGATACCGCTGTATTGGGTTCCTACCAGTAGGGACAAGAACGCCACATCAGAAGTAAAATTGGAGCTGCGCACGCAGCTTTGGGTCTTTGGCATGCATACGTGCGCGTCCCAGCGAGATTTTCCTTCTGCGCATTAACAGGAAGCAAACTCTTGTGAGCGAGATTTTGGTGATATTTTGCTTATGCAGATGCACAGAAAAAAATTGCCGAAATCTCTCTCGCGCATGCACGTCCTCTCACAAGATTTTGGTCCCTGCAAAATCTTTCTGTGACGCGCATGCACGCACCCCAGAAACTTGAAACTGTACTCGCAGTGCACCAGTAGCGGTAACGCCCACCTGGTTGCGGGGAATTGAACACGAGTGGGAACCTGGAAAGCTAAATGTTGTGGTTAGCTCTGGCCCAGCTCCTGCCCCAAGGACTGTGGATGTGGGGGAGACATCCACATGCTGCAGGCCTGTTTTGCCCCCGGTGGAATCTGCTGATGAAGGCTCCTCTGACCAAGAAGACATGAGTGACAGGGAGGAGGAGAATGGGGCAGACAGCTCAGAAGGAGATCAATTATCTAGCTCCTCCTTGGATTCAGAACAAGAGTTAATGATGCAGCCACGCATGCAGAGAGCGATGCATAGGCAGCAACAACTGAGAGATTATTATCAAAGAAAATGAGGCCACCTGTGGTTGGGTGGGGCTGTGGTGATTAGTGAGGCTGCTATAAATAGCAGCCTGTGGGTTTGGCCATTGTGGAGGATTATCTGATCGTTGTGTTTCGTGACTGCTTTACTGACTTTGACCTTTTGTGTGCTGATTTTTCCCCGCTTTGAAACTAAACCAGAGCAAAGTGTGTTTCACTTTGTGAAAGAAGAAGGACTGTGAATTGCTTCACAGCTGCAAGATAAGTATCACAGAACTGATAAGGGACTTGTACAAATTACCAGTTTGTTTGGAGACGAGTGCTCTTTGCTATACCAAAAGAGGGCTTGGTTTAAGTGAATTGTCATTATAAAGAACATTGTTTTGTATTTTCAAACGTGTGTGTGTCTGAAATTTGTACCTGTGAATTTTGGGGAGGATTCTACCAGAGAGCCCGACAGAAGACGAGATGACGGAAACCAGAAAGGGTGGAAGGAGCATTTCCATCGAAAATGCAACACCGGTGTTTACGTGGCAGACAACTCCGCTCAGTCTGAGCAATATCAGCTCTGGAATTTCTCCTGTCAAACACCGTAATGGTGTGTGCCACTTTTCACTGTACAATCTGTCATTATTACCGTGAGAGGGAAAGAGAGAGTGAGGGGCAGGGGGGAATCACTTTTCATGTGGAGAAATAAATTGGCTGATATTTTTACTTTTCTGGTCACATCCCCTCCATCACAGAGAGAGAGAGAGACTGTTTGGCTACGGGGCTGTACAATTTTATTTTCCTTCAGCCTTTCCCTGGATCCTCTCCTGTATTTCTTCTGCAGTTTTGGAATTTGGGGTTGGGAGGAGAGAGCTTGGATCCAAAATGAGCCAACCTCAACAGTTCCTTTTATTTGTTTGTTTGTTTGTTTGTTTACTTACTTACTTACTTACTTACTTACTTACTTACTTACTTACTTACTTACTTACTTACTTACTTACTTACTTACTGATTCATTCATTCATTCATTCATTCATTCATTCACTCACTCACTCACTCACTCATTCACTCATTCACTCACTCACTTACTTACTGATTCATTCATTCATTCACTCACTCACTCACTCACTTACTTACTTACTGATTCATTCATTCATTCACTCACTCACTCACTCACTCACTCACTTACTTACTGATTCATTCACTCACTCACTCACTCACTCACTCACTCACTTACTTACTGATTCATTCACTCACTCACTCAATCACTCACTCACTTACTTATTGATTCATTCATTCATTCACTCACTCACTTACTTACTTACTTACTGATTCATTCATTCATTCATTCATTCATTCATTCATTCATTCATTCATTCATTTATTTTGTCCAATTCACAATACATATTGAAGAGAATAGACATGAAGTATTATATATAAAGAAAAGATATAAAAATAGGGGAGAAGATATATGAAAGGAAGAAAAGATATATGATATATGAGATAAGGAAAGACAATTGGACAGGGGACGAAAGGCACACTGGTGCACTTATACACGCCCCTTACTGGCCTCTTAGGAACCTGGAGAGGTCAATCATGGAGAGTCTAAGGGAGAAATGTTGGGGGTTAGGGGTTGACACTACTGAGTCAGGTAATTCCACCGGGGGCAAAACAGGCCTGCAGCATGTGGATGTCTCCCCCACATCCACAGTCCTTGGGGCAGGAGCTGGGCCAGAGCCAACCACAACAATTGCCATATGTAACCTTCTCGGCTGGCTTCTTTGGAAAGTCAATGAAAAAAGCTGGATTCACTTAATGACACTGCAGTGATCCGCTTAACCAATGTGGGGGAAAAATGTCTCTAAAATTGGGTGTGACTCACAGAAAAAACCATCTTGCTCAGAAAGAAGCTTGCATCTCGACTTCCAGGAAAAGAATCCTTTAAAATAGATGGCAGCCATCTCTTGATTCAAAGCGAGTGTTGTGGTTAGCTCTGGCCCAGCTCCTGCCCCAAGGACTGTGGATGTGGGGGAGACATCCACATGCTGCAGGCCTGTTTTGCCCCTGGTGGAATCTGCTGATGAAGGCTCCTCTGACCAAGAAGACATGAGTGACAGGGAGGAGGAGAGTGGGGCAGACAGCTCAGAAGGAGATCAATTCTCTAGCTCCTCCTTGGATTCAGAACAAGAGTTAATGATACAGCCACGCATGCGGAGAGCGATGCATAGGCAACAACAACAACTGAGAGATTATTATCAAAGAAAATGAGGCCACCTGTGGTTGGGTGGGGCTGTGGTCATTAGTGAGGCTGCTATAAAGAGTAGCCTGTGGGTTTGGCCATTGTGGAGGATTATCTGATTGTTGTGTTTCGTGACTGCTTTACTGACTTTGACTTTTTGTGTGCTGATTTTTCCCCGCTTTGAAATTGTATCTGTGCATTTTGGGGAGGATTCTACCAGAGAGCTCGACAGAACAGCGAGCAGACAGGTTAATTCTTGCCAGCTAAATTATTGATTGCCACGGAATCAAAAAAACAAGCAAATATTTCGATGGTTTCAGCCGTGCTGTGCTTCGCCTTCCCCCTGGTTTCCAGGATCCGTGAAGCCCTTTCCCTTCCGGCCTCCCTCCTTGCTGGGTTTGCTTGTCAAGAGGTCTGACCTTTACCGGACAACTGTATTGTATTTCGGAAAAGGAAGAGTGGGCTGGTGTAAATGGCCATCAGTTCTCACTGCCGGCACTGTTCCAGCAGGTCCTCTTAATTTACGAAAGCCCTATTAGCAAACGTAGGCTATCCATAGGAAATAACTGCCTAGGTACGGGCTGATGGAGGAGTCCCAAGGCTGCTCTTTGGGTAGGACATTAATAAAGAGCAAAACGGTTACAAGGCCGACTGCAACTTGCCTGCCAAGCCGAGTTGCAGTTCTCTAATCCAGTGTTTCCCAATCTTTTTTGAGCCATGGCACATTATTCATATTTTCAAAATCCTGGGGAACATTGAGCCGGGGGCGGGGGGGGGGGCGCTAAAAAAAAATTGGACAAAAAAAATCTCTCTTCTTCCCTTTCGCTCTATTTCTCTCTCCCTCTTCCTTTCTTCCATTCTTTCTCTCTCTCCATCCCTCTTTCTCTCTTCCTTCCTCTCTTTTTTGCTTTCTCTCTCCCTCCTTCCCCCTCTTGCTCTCTCTCTTGCTTTCTTTCTCTCTCTTTCTTTCTCTCTCTCTGTCTCTTGTTATCTCTCTCTCTCTCTCTGCCTCTCTTTCTCTCTCTCTTTCTCTGTCTCTCTTGCTATCTCTTTCTTTCTCTCTGTCTCTCTTGCTATCTTTCTCTCTTGCTATCTCTCTTTCTCTCTTTCTCGCTCTCTCTTGCTATCTCTTTCTCTCTCTCTCTCTCTTGCTATCTCTCTTTCTTTCTCTTTCTCTTTCTCTCTCTCTCTTTTTGCTTTCTCTTTTTCTCTCTCCCCCCTCTCTAAGCTTCCTTCTTCACGGCACACCTGACCATGTCTCGCGGCACACTAGTGTGCCGCGGCACACTGGTTGGGAAACACTGCTCTAATCAACGGCCTTCCCCCCTAGCTGAGTCACGAATGGTGAAAGTCACGTCAGATGCCAAGAATCAGGACCACCTGTTGAGTTCCAGTTAATGCGATTTATTGCTCTGGCCAGAATCAAGTCAACTTACTGCCTAACACTAAATAAGGGCCAAGGGAATTCAAGTGGGTTGGATTTAGACTCTTTATGGGAACATAACAACTCTGGGCTGATTCCTCACTTGACTCTGCTCCCAGGCTTTGATTGTCTTTCTACGGTCATCAATATCTTTCAGTGAGTTACATCCTGAACACAAAAGTTTGTCATTTGTGGACAGATATCATCTCCAAGTTGTGAAGGACCAAGGTGTTCAATTGTACCATTTAGACTGGGGAGGGAGGGTGTTGTGGTTAGCTCTGGCCCAGCTCCTGCCCCAAGGACTGTGGGTGTGGGGGAGACATCCACATGCTACAGGCCTGTTTTGCCCCCGGTGGAATCTGATGATGAAGGCTCCTCTGACCAAGAAGACATGAGTGACAGGGAGGAGGAGAGTGGGGCAGACCGCTCAGAAGGAGATCAATTATCTAGCTCCTCCTTGGATTCAGAACAAGAGTTAATGATACAGCCAGGCATGCGGAGAGCGATGCATAGGCAGCAACAACTGAGAGATTATTATCAAAGAAAATGAGGCCACCTGTGGTTGGGTGGGGCTGTGGTCATTAGTGAGGCTGCTATAAATAGCAACCTGTGGGTTTGGCCATGGTGGAGGATTATCTGATCACTGTGTTTCGTGACTGCTTTACTGACTTTGACCTTTTGTGTGCTGATTTTTTCCCACTTTGAAACTAAACCAGAGCAAAGTGTGTTTCACTTTGTGAAAGAAGAAGGACTGTGAATTGCCTCACAGCTGCAAGCTAAGTATCACAGAACTGATAAGGGACTTGTACAAATTACCAGTTTGTTTGGAGATCAGTGCTCTTGGGTATACCAAAAGAGGGCTTGGTTTAAGTGAATTTTCATTATAAAGAACATTGTTTTGAAATTTGTACCTGTGAATTTTTGGGAGGATTCTACCAGAGAGCCCGACAGAACAGAGGGGGGGAGAAAAGGTAGGTAGAGTTGGTAGGATAGGAGAGGATAGGAGTGTTGGAAGGGACCTTGGAGGTCTTCTAGTCCCCTGACTAGACTGGACACCTAATACCATTTCAGACAAATGGTTATCCAATCTCTTCTTAAAAACCTCCAGTGTCGGAGCACCCACAACTTCTAGAGGCAAGAGTCAATGGAATTCAAGACAGATGGATGGATGCATTTACGCACGGATAGACCAACTGACCAAGTTTTCTAAAGCACCCTGCTTTTATCAAAATATGATCTTCTTTTGATCACCATGCTTTTAACTCTTGTTTGTTTCTTCCCAGTGTGGTTGGAATCTCAATCTTCCCAAAACAAAGATTGTGTTGCATCAAAGACGTAGAATAAAATAGAATAGGATAGAATTGAATAGAATTGAATAGAATTGAATAGAATTGAATAGAATTGAATTTAGAACAGAACAGAATTTTATTGGCCAAATGTGATTGGACACACAAGGAATTTGTCTTGGTGCATAGGCTCTCAGTGGAACACAACTTCTCACACTGTTATCTTGCATGTTTGCCCCTCTCTACCACCCACCCACCCACCCACCCACCCACCCACCCACCCACCCACCCACCCACCCAAAGGCAGACAGAGGTGAGTAATGCTGGAAAATGAAAGCTTCATAACACTTCTGTGTTATTATTTCTTTTTCTGTTTTTTTTTAAGGCTTTGAACGGGGCCACTTGACAAAGATCTGAAGCGCAGAGAGATGAGTTAAAAACTCCTTTCCGTTGGATCTGAAGGGTTCTTTGAAATAGGCCAAGATCATCCGAGTGACCTATGCTAATGACGCTTTGGAGTGAGGGAAATAAAGAGTTTTACGGGAGGTGGAACAGAGAGAAGAAAAAAGGTCCTTTTGGAAAACAACAAAGAGCTTGCAAAAGATAAGTACACACACAAGGAGATAAACACGTTGAAAAACACATGTCCATCGCGCAACACGAAAAGGTGGATTTGAAACCAGACCGTGTTTTCACAGGCAGCGGTTCCCCAACTCATGCCAACGGGACCCGGAGAAGGCCCACTCTGTGGGACCTAATCGGTCGCTGGGATTCGTGCGGCAGGAGGCGGTCTCGGTTGATAAGACTATCCAGGTTTCATTATGCTTATCAGAAACTGGAGCCGGGGTGGCGCAGCAGGTAGAGTGCTGTACTGCAGGCCACTGAAGCTGACTATAGATCTGAAGGTCAGCGGTTCAAATCTCATCGCCGGCTCAAGGTTGACTCAGCCTTCCATCCTTCCGAGGTGGGTCAAATGAGGACCCGGATTGTGGGGGGCAATAGCCTAGCTCTGTTAAAAAAGAGCTATTGCTAACATGTTGTAAGCCGCCCTGAGTCTAAGGAGAAGGGCGGCATAAAAATTGAATGAATGAATGAATGAATGAATGAATGAATGAATGAATGAATGAATAAATAAATAATAAATAATAAATAATAAATAATAAATAATAAATAATAAATAATAAATAATAAATAATAAATAATAAATAATAAATAATAAATAATAAATAATAAATAATAAATAATAAATAATAAATAATAAATAATAAATAATAAATAATAAATAATAAATAATAAATAATAAATAATAAATAATAAATAAATAAATAAATAAATAAATAAATAAATAAATAAACAAACAAACAAACAAACAAACAAACAAACTGGCTGGGATGATCTCAAAGGATTTGTGTGTGAGAGAGAGAGAAAAAGAGAGAAATTTATGTGTTTTGGTCAGGGGTTGGTTCTAATTTTTCTTTACTATTGGTTCTGTGGGCATGGCTTATTTTGTGGGTGTCACTTGATGGTCATGTGATGGTGGGAGTGGCTTGGCGATCATATGATTGGGTGGGAGTGGTTTGGCACATTTGATTGGATAGGAGTGGCTTTTACCACCCCACCACCCCAAATTGTGATGGTGGGGAGAACTAAGACATCTCCCCCAGGCTTTCTTATATTTTATGTTTGATATGTATGTGTTGTATGGTTTTTAACAGTTGGGGTTTTTTATATAATTTTTATTATTAGATTTGTTCCATTGTTATACTGTTTTTATTACTCTTGTGAGCCACCCTGGGTCTTCAGAGAGGGGCGGCATACAAATCTAATAAATTATTATTATTATTATTATTATTATTATTATTATTAATGTATTATTATTATTATTATTATTATTATTATTATTATTATTATTTAGATTTGTATGCCGTCCCTCTCCGTAGATTCGGGGCGGCTCACAACACAATAAAAACAGTTTGTAACAAATCTAATAATTACAATTTAAAATATTAAAAACCCCATTATTAAACAAACATACACACAAGCATACCATACATAAATTATATAGGCCCGGGAGAGATATCTCAGTTCCCCCATGCCTGATGACAAAGATGGGTTTTAAGGAGTTTGCGAAAGGCGAGGAGGGCAGGGGCAGTTCTAATCTCTGGGGGGAGCTGGTTCCAGAGAGTCGGGGCCGCCACAGAGAAGGCTCTTCCCCTGGGGCCCGCCAACCGACATTGTTTAGTCGACGGGACTCAGAGAAGGCCAACTCTGTGGGACCTAATCGGTCGCTGGGATTCGTGCGGCAGAAGGCGGTCCCTGAGATATTCTGGTCCGATGCCATGAAGGGCTTTAAAGGTCATAACCAACACTTTGAATTGTGACCGGAAACTGATCGGCAACCAATGCAGACTGCGGAGTGTTGGTGTGACATGGGCATTTTTGGGGAAGCCCATGATTGTTCTCGCAGCTGCATTCTGCACGATCTGAAGTTTCCGAACATTTTTCAAAGGTAGCCCCATGTAGAGAGCGTTACAGTAGTTGAGCCTCGAGGTGATGAGGGCATGAGTGACTGTGAGTAGTAATTTCCTACTGGGACGGAGCACCTGACCCCGCCGGCCGCTGCCCATCTCTGGCTTCAGTCCAAGGAGAACGGGCAACTCCCGAAGCCTCGGCAGGATTGCATCCAGCAATATTTCTGCCCCATTTTCCTCCTCCAATCTCGGCTGCCATTCCGCAGTGCCTCTCCCTCCCTTTCCAGCGAACTTACACAATGAGCAGACCGACTAAAGGTTAATGTTCTATTTGTGGACCACTGTAATTATCCCAATTAAAACAATGGAACAGCTGCTGCTGAAACACATATGCCACGCACGCACACACATACACACACACATGTACACACACACAGTAATATAGACAAATGAGCTTGCGGATCAAGATGGTTAGACTTCCTGACTTTTTCTGCGCTTAGATTTAAACTCCAAGCGGGGCTGATGGTTTGCAGGCAAGCTGGACAGATTGCTGCTCTATTCTCTCGCTCTGTGGTTGTTGTGGGGGTTTTTTGGTTCAACACAAAAATGGTCCCGCAGCTGTCTTACAGTATGCAAAAGGTTGACTGTGATTCTGTTCAAAGGAACTGCAGTTTCACCCAGGTTCACCTGGTGAACCAGTTGCGTCCCTATTTGGACCGGGAGTCACTGCTCACAGTCACTCATGCCCTCATCACCTCGAGGTTCGACTACTGTAACGCTCTCTACATGGGGCTACCTTTGAAAAGTGTTTGGAAACTTCAGATCGTGCAGAATGCAGCTGCGAGAGCAGTCATGGGCTTTCCCAAATATGCCCCTGTTACTCCAACACTCCACAGTCTGCATTGGTTGCCGATCAGTGTCCGGTCACAATTCAAAGTGTTGGTTATGACCTATAAAGCCCTTCATGGCACCGGACCAGATTATCTCAGGGACCGCCTTCTGCCGCACGAATCCCAGAAACCGGTTAGGTCCCACAGAGTGGGTCTTCTCCGGGTCCCATCAACTAAACAATGCCGCTTGGCGGGACCCAGGGGAAGAGCCTTCTCCGTGGTGGCCCTGGCCCTCTGGAACCAACTCCCCCCAGAGATTAGAATTGCCCCCACCCTCCTCGCCTTTTGTAAGCTACTTAAAACCCACCTCTGCCACCAGGCATGGGGGAACTAAGATTCCTTTTCTCCCCAGGCCTTTACAATTGTATGCATGGTATGTATGTATGTATGTTTGGTTTTTTATATTAAGGGTTTTTTTAATTCGCTTTTAGTATTGGATTATTATTGTACACTGTTTATGATTGCTGTTAGCTGCCCCAAGTTTTTGGAAAGGGGCGGCATATAAATAAATGAATGAATGAATGAATGAATGAATGAATCAATCAATCAATCAATCAATCAATCATATCCAGGAGGAGGAGAAACAGGCCAGGAACTGCCCCTTACCTCGAAGCTCACATTCTATTTTATATTTTAAGAAGAGTCACTTGTCTGAAATGGTATTGGGTCTCTTGCTTGAGCAGGGGGCTCGACTAGAAGGCCTTTGAGGTCCCTTCCAGCTCTATTTACACTGCTCAAAAAAAAAAAGGGGGACATTTAAACAACACAATATAACTCCAACAGACTTCAGAGGACAATCAGAACTGCAGAAAAAGCAATTGCTGCCAACCTGCCTTCCATTGAGGACGAGTCAAAAAGAGGGCGGGGAAAATATTTACTGACCCCTCGCATCCTGGACACAAACTGTTTCAACTCCTACCCTCAAAACGTCGCTACAGAGCACTGCACACCAAGACAACTAGACACAAGAACAGTTTTTTTCCCGAACGCCATCATTCAGCTAAACAAATAATTCCCTCAACACTGTCAGACTTTCTACTAAATCTGCACTTCTATTCTACTAGTTTTTCTCATCATTCCTTTCACCCATTTCCTCCCACTTAGGACTGTATGACTGTAACTTGTTGCTTATATCCTAAGATTTTTATTAATATTGCTTCTTCATTGCTTATTTGACCCCTATGACAATCATTAAGTGTCGGTACCACATGATTCTTGACAAATGTATATTTTATTTTATGGACGCTGAGAGCATATGCACCAAGACAAATTCCTTGTGTGTCCAATCACACTTGGCCAATAAAATTCTATTCTATTCTAAATCGAACTTCTGTGAAATCAAACTGTCCACTTAGGAAGCAACACTGATGGACCATCAATTCCACCTGCTGTCATTCAACTTTGTCCAGAACAAAGTATTCAACGAGAATGTTTCATTCATTCAGAATGAATGAATATGTTACTTGAGTGTTCCCTTTATTTTATTTTTTTGAGCAGTACAGTATATTTATTTATTTATTATTTGAACTTATTCTGTTCTGATTCTGGATTATTTTTCTTCTGTTCAATTGGGTCCAATTCTCAAGAGGCTGACAGGTTGATGGTCCTGGAGTTTTCTTGGCAAGGTTTTTCATATGTGTGTTTATTTTATTTATTTATTTTTATTATTTAGATTTGTATGCCGCCCCTCTCCGAAGACTCAGGGCGGCTCACAACAAGATAGAACAAATCATAAATAATCCAAATAACTTTAAAATATTTAAAGATTTAAAAGAACCCCATATACTAACAGACACACACACAAGCATACCATGTATAAATTGAACATGCCCGGGGGAGGTGTTTCAATTCCCCCATGCCTGACGGCAAAGGTGGGTTTTAAGGAGTTTACGGAAGGCAGGAAGAGTAGGGGCAGTTCTAATCTCTGGGGGGAGTTGGTTCCAGAGAGCCGGTGCCGCCACAGAGAAGGCTGTTACCATTGTCTCCTTCCTAGGGCTGAGATAAAGGGACTGGCCCAGTGGCCCAAGGCCACTTGATTGGCTTTGAGCCCCAAGTGGGCCTAGAACTATTCTAAATTCTATTCTATTCTATTCTAAGCTCTGGAGAATGTACAAAAAAGAGCAACCAAGATGATTATTATTATTATTTATTGGATTTGTATGCAGCCCCTCTCCGCAGAATCGGGGCGGCTAACAACAGCAGTAAAACAGTACAACAAAATCCAATATTAAAAAACAGTTAAAAACCCATTATATAAAAAACCAATCATACATACAAACATACCATACATAAAATTGTAAAGGCCTAGGGGGAAAGAGTATCTCAATTCCCCTCTGCCTGGCGGCAGAGGTGGGTTTTAAGCAGCTTACAAAAGGCAAGGAGGGTGGGGGCAATTCTAATCTCTGGGGGGAGTTGGTTCCAGAGGGTCGGGGCCGCCACAGAGAAGGCTCTTCCTCTGGGTCCCGCCAAGTGACATTGTTTGGTTGATGGGACCCGGAGAAGATCCACTCTGTGGGACCTAACTGGTCGCTGGGATTCGTGCAGCAGGAGGCGGTGCCTGAGATAATCTGGCCCGGTGCCATGAAGGGCTTTATAGGTCATAACCAACACTTTGAATTGTGACTGGAAACTGATCGGCAACCAATGCAGACTGCGGAGTGTTGGAGTAACATAGGCATATTTGGGAAAGCCCATGACTGCTCTCGCAGCTGCATTCTGCACGATCTGAAGTTTCTGAACACTTTTCAAAGGTAGCCCCATGTAAAGAGCGTTACAGTAGTCGAGCCTCGAGGTGATGAGGGCATGAGTGACTGTGAGTAGTGACTCCCGGTCCAAATAGGGTCGCAACTAGTGCACCAGGCGAACCTGGGCGAACGCCCCCCTCGCCACAGCTGAAAGGCCAAAGATTAAGGGATTGGAAACCAAGACTTACGAAGAGAGACTGAGGGAACTGGGCATGGATATCCTAGAGAAAAGGAGGGCCAGAGCGGACATGATAGCAGTCTACAAGTATACGAGGGGATGTCACAGAGAGGAGGGGATCACTTTATTCTCCAGGGCACCAGAGGGCTGGACGAGGAGCAACGGCTGGAAGCTGACCAAGGAGAGATTCAACATGGAGATAAGGAGGAACTTCCTGACGGTCAGAGCGATCAACCAATGGAACAACCTACCAGCAGACATTGTGAACTCCAACACTCTGGACATTTTTAAGAGGAGATTGAACTGCCACTTGACTGGTGTACTATAGGGTTCCTGCTTGGGAAGGGGGTTGAACTCGATGGCCTTCATGGTCCCTTTCAACTCTAACAATAAATAAATTCTATTCCATAAGAACATAAGAAGAGCCCTGCTGAATCAGGCCAAAGCCCATCGAGTCCAGCATTCTGTGTCCCACAGTGGCCCACCAATTGTCCATGGGGATCTTGAGCAGAAAGAGAAGTCAAGACCCTCCCTTTTCCTTGACCCCCAACAAATGGTACCCAAGGGAACCCTGCCTGCCTCAACTAACATAGAGGCGGCACATGGACATCCATTTCAATAACCAGCTATACACTTGGCATCCATGAATCTGTCTAATCCTGCCTTGAAGCTATCAAGGCTGACAGCTGTCAGGAGTCACGACCTCTTCCATTCCTTTCCATTCCACCCAGGGCTTATTGCGTTGCCTTGTTCTTTTCTTTTTAGCTTTCTTTAGCCTGGTTCTGCCTGTTGCAAGGAAGCCTCTTCAAAGCCTCTCGCAAGCTGCTTCGGGCCAAATTAAATAATGATTATATTGCTGAGGCCCTTTGAGCCCCCAAGCTCCAGACGGACGAAACAATCCCAATGTCATGTAAATTGATGTTTCATCCCGGATTATCTGAAGGCAGGCGGTAAATAAATGCTTTTATTGTTGTTCTTCTTCTCCTTTAAATCAATCCAGACTAAAGTAGAAGAACTGGTTAGAATTAATGGAAGCTAGTGGGAGAGGTCTGTGTTAGCAAATACTTCAAAAGAAAAGGATTTAGGGGTCGTGATTTCTGACAGTCTCAAAATGGGTGAACAGTGCAGTCAGGCGGTAGGGACAGCAAGTAGGATGCTTGGCTGCATAGCTAGAGGTATAACAAGCAGGAAGAAGGAGATTGTGATCCCACTATATAGAATGCTGGTGAGACGACATTTGGAATAATACTGTGTTCAGTTCTGGAGACCTCACCTACAAAAAGAGATTGACAAAATTGAACGGGTCCAAAGACGGGCTACAAGAATGGTGGAAGGTCTCAAGCATAAAACGTATCAGGAAAGACTTCATGAACTCAATCTGTATAGTCTGGAGGACAGAAGGAAAAGGGGGGACATGATCGAAACATTTAAATAGATTAAAGGGTTAAATAAGGTCCAGGAGGGAAGTGTTTTTAATAGGAAAGTGAACACAAGAACAAGGGGACACAATCTGAAGTTAGTTTGGGGAAAAGATCAAAAGCAACATGAGAAAATATTATTTTACTGAAAGAGTAGTAGATCCTTGGAACAAACTTCCAGCAGACATGGTAGATAAATCCACAGTAACTGAATTTAAACATGCCTGGGATACACATATATCCATTGTATGATAAAATACAGGAAATAGTATAAGGGCAGACTAGATGGACCATGAGGTCTTTTTCTGCCGTGAGACTTCTATGTTTCCATGTTTCTATGTCTTATTTTGCGATGCACTTATAGTTGCTTTATTTCTTTTCCTGTTCTGCCCTCCACCCATCCTGCCTTCCTCTTTCCCCACCGCTGGCCTTGCAATCTTCTAATTGGATTCTTGTGTCCAAATCCTGTTCTTAAATCAAAAGGCAAACAGGAATCTCCTTCTTCCACCCTCTTTCCTGAAGCATTTAGTCCTAAAGCAAATAAAAAGAGTTATTTCTGAGTCCATCAGAGAACCAACAGCCTAAATTGGTTAACCTTTATCACTAAAAGCTGTTGCAGAGATTGCTTCTAATAATCTTCTTCCTTGTGTTTTTTCCCCCCAGTTGTTTACATCATAAAAAAACCTTTACAGCTCACACCGGCATTCCCAGGCAACGAAATATATGGGAACAAAAATTGTTTTCCTAACCAGGAGGGCCTCGTATATTTTTAAGGTTCGGTGATATTGCCTAGAATTTATTCTGACTTTTCCCCCCACAAGAGTTAGGGAAGGAGAGGAAGATAAGGGGAGAATGGCCATTAATAGCTGAGTACAAAAACTATTCCAAGGGACTGCCACAAAGAAGAAAGAAACATAGAAACATAGAAGACTGACGGCAGAAAAAGACCTCATGGTCCATCTAGTCTGCCCTTATACTATTTCCTGTATTTTATCTTACAATGGATATATGTTTATCCCAGGCATGTTTAAATTCAGTTACTGTGGATTTACCAACCACGTCTGCTGGAAGTTTGTTCCAAGGATCTACTACTCTTTCAGTGAAATAATATTTTCTCATGTTGCCTTTGATCTTTCCCCCAACTAACTTCAGATTGTGTCCCCTTGTTCTTGTGTTCACTTTCCTATTAAAAACACTTCCCTCCTGAACCTTATTTAACCCTTTAACATATTTAAATGTTTCGATCATGTCCCCCCTTTCCCTTCTGTCCTCCAGACTATACAGATTGAGTTCATCAAGTCTTTCCTGATACGTTTTATGCTTAAGACCTTCCACCATTCTTGTAGCCCGTCTTTGGACCTGTGCAATTTTGTCAATATCTTTTTGTAGGTGAGGTCTCTAGAACTGAACACAGTACTCCAAATGTGGTCTCACCAGCGCTCTACACAAGGGGATCACAATCTCCCTCTTCCTGCTGGTTATACCTCTAGCTATGCAGCCAAGCATCCTACTTGCTTTTCCTACCGCCCGACCACACTGCTCACCCATTTTGAGACTGTCAGAAATCACTACCCCTAAATCCTTCTCTTCTGAAGTTTTTGCTAACACAGAACTGCCAATGCAATACTCAGATTGAGGATTCCTTTTCCCCAAGTGCATTATTTTACATTTGGAAACATTAAACTGCAGTTTCCATTGCTTTGACCATTTATCTAGTAAAGCTAAATCATTTACCATATTACAGACCCCTCCAGGAATATCAACCCTATTGCCCACTTTAGAGTAATCGGCAAATAGGCAAACCTTCCCTACCAAACCTTCCCCGATGTCACTCACAAACATATTAAAAAGAATAGGACCCAGAACAGACCCTTGTGGCACACCGCTTGTAACCTGTCTCTGCTCAGAATACTCGCCATTAACAATAACTCTCTGATGTCTATGCTTCAGCCAGCTGCAAATCCATTGAACTGTCCAGGGATTAAGTCCAATCTTCACTAATTTATCTATCAGCTCTTTATGTGGAACCGTATCAAAGGCTTTGCTGAAGTCCAGGTAGGCAATATCCACAGCACCACCTTGATCCAACACCTTTGTGACATAGTCAAAGAAAGATAAGGGGAGACTGGCCATTAATAGCTGAGTACTAAAACTATTCCAAGGGACAGCCACAAAGAAGAAAGGAGGTCAACTTATTCGCTGAAGCACCGCAAGGCTGGACAAGAGGCAACGGATGGAAACTTATCAAGGAGAGAAACAACCTAGAAGTAAGGAGAAGTTTTCGGACAGTGAGAACAATTAATCGAAGGAATAGCTTTTCCTTCAAAAGTTGTAGGCTCTCCAACACTGGGGTTTTTTAAGAAGAGGCTGGACAGCTATTCGTCGGAGATGACATTGGATTTATTTATTTTGTCCAATATATAATACACATTGAAGAGAATAGATATGTAATACAGTGTTCCCTCGATTTTCGCGGGTTCAAACCTCGCGAATAGCCCATACCACAGTTTTTAAAAAAATATTAATTAAAAAATACTTTGTGGGTTTTTTTCTATACCACGGTTTTTCCCGCCTGATGACGTCATACATCATCGCCAAACTAATAATTTTTGCAAATAACAAAAAAATAATTATGTTTATAAATATCAGAATCACTAAGTGTCTTCTTCAATGGTGAGTACCAGTAATAATGGTGAGTAAATGGTTGTTAAGGGAATGGGAAATGGTAATTTAGGGGTTTGAAGTGTTAAGGGAAGAAGGCTTGTGATACTGTTCACAGCCAAAAATGGTGTATTTACTTCCGCATCTCTACTTTGCGGAAATTCGACTTTCGCGGGCGGTCTCGGAACGCATCCCCCGTGGAAATCGAGGGAACACTGTAGTATAAATAAAGAAAAGAATAGAAGAAAAGATATAAAAGTAGAGGTGAACATATTTGAAAGGAAGAAAAGATATGAGATAAGGAGAGACAATTGGACAGGGGACGGAAGGCACACTGGTGCACTTATGCACGCCCCTTACTGACCTCTAAGGAACCTGGAGAGGTCAATCATGGATAGTCTAAGGGAAAAATGTTGGGGGTTAGGGGTTGACACTACTGAGTCAGGTAATGAGTTCCACGCTTCGACAACTCGGTTGCTGAAGTCATATTTTTTACAGTCAAGTTTGGAGTGGTTAATATTAAGTTTGAATCTGTTGCGTGCTCTTGTGTTGTTGCGGTTGAAACTGAAGTAGGCGTTGACAGGTAGAACGTTGCAGCATATGATCTTGTGGGCAATACTTAGATCGTGTTTTAGGCGACGTAGTTCTAAGCTTTCTAGACCTAGGATTGATAGTCTGCTTTCGTAGGGTATTCTGTTTCAAGTGGAGGAGTGAAGGGCTCTTCTGGTGAAATATCTTTGGACATTTTCAAGAGTGTTGATGTCCGAGATGTGGTATGGGTTCCAGACAGATGAACTGTATTCAAGGATGGGTCTAGAAGACCTCCAAAATCCCTTCCAAATCTGCAATGAGTGATATACTGTTGGATGGAATAGCTTCTTGATGGAGCAACTTTTACAGTTTTGGGTCATTCTTGGATCCCTCCCTGACTTTATCCATCATCTGCCTTTGTGGATTAGGAGTAGGAGAAATCACTTTCTCTGCCCATTCATCAGTAGTATTTCAAAAGTCCATTTTTGCTCAGCTTTGCTGGTAACTCTTGAGACATGTTAATCATGGCTAAGCCTGGATCCAGTTCAATGCATTTCATATAATGTGTTTATTTTACTGGTGTTCCCTTGCTGCTTCAAGAGTTTTCCATATTTCAGAACAGAATCTGACTGAGTTGAAAGCCAGACACAGGAAACAAAATTTTATTTTATTTTTTACATTTTGGCACATGAAATGGCCACAAAATTAGTATACCATACCGCATCTCAGACATTAACACCCTTGAAAATGTCCAAAGATACTTCACCAGAAGAGCCCTTCACTCCTCCACTCGAAACAGAATACCCTACGAGACTAGACTTTCAATCCTGGGCCTAGAAAGTTTAGAACTAAGACGCCTTAAACAAGTTCTAAGTATTGCCCACAAGATCATATGCTGCAACGTCCTGCCGGTCAGCGACTACTTCAGCTTCAACCACAACAACACAAGAGCACACAACAGATTTAAACTTAATATTAACCGCGCCAAACTTGACTGTAAAAAATATGACTTCGGTAACCGAGTTGTCGAAGCTTGGAACTCATTACCGGACTCCATAGTGTCATCCCCAAACCCCCAACACTTTACCCTTAGATTATCTACGGTTGACCTATCCAGATTCCTAAGAGGTCAGTAAGGGGTGAGTACATGTGCACTAGAGTGCCTTCCGTCCCCTGTCCCATTGCTCTCCTATATCTCCTATACCTTTCTTCTATTCCTATATCTCTTCTTCTATTCTTTCATTGATATGTTCTATTACTATATCTTCTTTTCTATTCTTTCTTAGATATATTTTACTATGAGTATCTCCTCTATAACCTTCATCATGTATTTTACTATGTGTATATAGATATATACCCACTAAAACCCTCAGTGTGTATTGGACAAAATAAATAAATAAATCCTCACCATGAGTAAAATGGAAAAAATCCCGCTGCCATTATACAGATAAACCTGGGATATCACCCATATCAATTATACACGATCCCTGAACAGATTTAAGCATTTATGGAATATTTTTATCCCTGGATCGGAAAAACGTACTCTCAAATCCAGCCAAATCAATGGTATCATCTGTAAAGGTAAACATCTGTAAAGATATAAGAGTGGAAGGGATTATGCTCCGTGACCAGCTTTTTCATATAATTAATAGACATTTGGATCAATGCCGCTGATGAAACTGGAAGCCACGGAAACGGTTCTAATTGCTATTGAAACTCTGCAAGGCAAATAGGATGAGGAAGACAAGAGAGAGGATTTTTAATCAATTGTGCTTAGCCAAGTCAATATTTGAGAGAAGGTTTCTCTGGGTGGCAGGATTTATCATCCCACCCCCCCCCCTCTTGTAATCTTGGGCCTTCTTTAACGAGAGGATTGATAGCAGGGACAATACCTCCTTTGCCAGTTTCATTTTATGGCTCACTAAGCAAGCATAACAGATAATCGGGGCTCCAGTTTGGGGCCCTGGATGATTTGCAAAACTGATGTGCGTTGCTAATGATGCTGAAATTAGAGAAGGCGAGAATTGCACATTCAAAGGTCAAGGAGAGCATTAACAGTCTACTTAGCTCTGCTCCAACTAGCACAGGAAGGATTTGGGGAAACTTGTTATGCCCTCTCAAGGTTGGACGCAGTCGGTGTTAGTGGGGGGGTCAGAGGTCGACTTCTAGGTCTCCCCCTTGTGGGGTGCCTCAGGGGTCGGTCCTCTCCCCCCTGCTATTTAATATCTACATGAAACCGCTGGGTGAGATCATCCAAGGGCATGGGGTGAGGTATCATCAATACGCCGATGATACCCAGCTATACATCTCCACCCCATGTCCAGTCAATGAAGCAGTGGAAATGATGTGCCAGTGCCTGGAGGCTGTTGGGGCCTGGATGGGTGTCAACAAACTCAAACTCAACCCAGACAAGACGGAGTGGCGGTGGGTCTTGCCTCCCAAGAAGGACAATTCCATCTGTCCGTCCATTACCCTGGGGGGGGGAGAATCATTGACCCCCTCAGAGAGGGTTCGCAACTTGGGCGTCCTCCTCGATCCACAGCAGACATTGGAACATCATCTTTCGGCTGTGGCGAGGAGGGCGTTTGCCCAGGTTCGCCTGGTGCACCAGTTGCGGCCCTATTTGGACAGGGAGTCATTGCTCACAGTCACTCATGCCCTCATCATCTCGAGGTTCAATTACTGCAACGCTCTCTACATGGGGCTACCTTTGAAAAGTGTTCGGAAACTTCAGATCGTGCAGAATGCAGCCGCGAGAGCCATCGTGGGGCTTCCTAGATTCGCCCATGTTTCTGCAACACTCCGCGGCCTGCACTGGCTGCCGATCGGTTTCCGGTCACAATTCAAAGTATTGGTAATAACCTTTAAAGCCCTACATGGCATTGGGCCAGAATACATCCGGAACCGTCTTCTACCGCACGAATCCCAGCAGCCAATAAGGTCCCACAGAGTTGGCCTTCTCCGGGTCCCATCGACCAAACAATGTCGTTTGGCGGGCCTCAGGGGAAGAGCCTTCTCTGTGGTGGCCCCAGCCCTCTGGAATCAACTCCCCCCAGAGATTAGAACGACCCCCACCCTCCTTGTCTTTTGCAAATTACTCAAGACCCACCTTTATCGCCAGGCATGGGGGAGTTAGGATATTCCTTCCCCTAGGCCATTACAAGTTATGTATGGTATGTTTGTGTGTATGTTTGGTTTTTATAATAAGGGTTTTTAGTTGTTTTATTAAATTGGATTGTTACATGTTGTTTTTTATCATTGTTGTTAGCTGCCCCGAGTCTGTGGAGAGGGGCGGCATACAAATCCAATAAATAATAATAATAATAATAATAATAATAATAATAATAATAATAATAATAATAATAATAATAGCAGAAGAGCTGGGAGGTGGAGTGAAACGAGTCATCACCCTAGAATCATTACGATCCCACAAATGGTCTCAGTTCAAACCCTCTCAAATTCTGTAGCAAACGTCACGGAGCTGATTCTGTTGGTGTCAATCTGTGGACACCACAATCTTTTTAAAAATGCGGATTTTTTTTCTTCTGCGCATTTATTTATTTTATTTATTTATTTATTTATTGGATTTGTATGCCACCCCTCTCCGTAGACTCGGGGCGGCTAACAACAATGATAAAAAACAACATGTAACAATCCAATTAATAAAACAACTAAAAACCCTTATTATAAAACCAAACATACACACAAACATACCATGCATAACTTGCAATGGCCTAAGGGGAAGGAATATCTCAACTCCCCCATGCCTGGCGGCATAAGTGAGTCTTGAGTAGTTTACGAAAGACAGGGAGGGTGGGGGCAGTTCTAATCTCCGGGGGGAGTGGGTTCCAGAGGGCCGGGGCCACCACAGAGAAGGCTCTTCCCCTGGGGCCCACCAAATGACATTGTTTAGTCGACGGGACCCGGAGAAGGCCAACTCTGTGGGACTTTATTGGTCGCTGGGATTCATGCGGTAGCAGGCGGTTCCGGAGGTAGTCTGGTCCGATGGCAATAGTTTAAAAAAAAGGGTGCCTAGGATGAGATGGATTGTTAATAATGTTTTAAACTCTTAAGGCAGCGGGGAGCTACAAAAGTCTTCCAAAGAGAGAGGGAGAGGGCAACCTATGATCCTTTGGGCAACGACGTTAACCCTCTGGAGTGCTCTCCTATCTGCCACTGCGCAATTGGCAAACCATACACGGGTGCAAACCATGCCCTCATCACCTCGAGGTTCGACTACTGCAATGCTCTCTACATGGGGCTACCTTTGAAAAGTGTTTGGAAACTTCAGATCGTGCAGAATGCAGCTGCGAGAGCAATCATGGGCTTTCCCAAATATGCCCCTGTTACACCAACACTCCGCAGTCTGCATTGGTTGTCGATCAATTTCCAGGCACAATTCAAAGTGTTGGTTATGACCTTTAAAGCCCTTCATGGCACCGGACCAGATTATCTCAGGGACCGCTTTCTGCCGCACGAATCCCAGCGACCAGTTAGGTCCCACAGAGTGGGTCTTCTCCGGGTCCCGTCGACTAAACAATGTCGTTTGGCGGGACCCAGGAGAAGAGCCTTCTCTGTGGTGGCCCCGACCCTCTGGAACCAGCTCCCCCCGGAGATTAGAACTGCCCCCACCCTCCTTGCCTTTCCTAAAGTTCTTAAGACCCATCTCTGCCATCATGCATGGGGGAACTGATACATCTCCCCCGGGCCTATACAGTTGATACATGGAATGTTTGTGTGTGTGTTTGCTTTTAATAATGGGGTTTTTAGTGTTTTTTAATTTATTAGATTTGTTCTTACCTTGTTCTTGTTATTGTTGTGAGCTGCCCCGAGTCTGCGGAGAGGGGCGGCATACAAATCTAATAAATAAATAAATAAATAAAATAGGAATAGGACGAATTTGAGCAATTCTCCTTCTTCCAAAAAACCCACACACACATGGCCTTATCCTATCCTATTCAGACCAATTGCCTCTGTGATTAATTAATTCCATCAGTTGCAATACGGTAGTTACAGCAGGATTATCCGTTCAGATTTTCAGAAACATATTATCGCTCCAGGTTGATGTTGAGGCTGCCCCAGCTTGCTCTAGAAGTTTTGCAATTTCCCCGCAAATGCTGATGGAACCAGGCGGGTGAAGAAGCCGGAACTGATTTATCTACAACTGTTATTATTATTTTTACAAGGGCCCTTAACTGTGCAATGGGATCTCCCTTCTTTTTATATATACTGCTGTACCTCGGGGAGCGGAAGTTGATGGCGGAAGATAAATAAGAGATCTTTTAGCTTTGACTGTATCTGTAGTTATTCCCAGGAAAAAGAAACAGGGGGATTTGTGAGTCTCCTGGCTATTAGCAGGCAGAAGAGAAACACACACACACAGGGGGAGAGAGAGAGAGATAGCTCCACTCTGTTGCTTTATAGGGTTAGATTCAGCGACATCACTAGGATGGATTTCCATCATAAATCAGTAGGGCTTCTGCGTGAGACAGTACAAGTGGGATAATAGTCCTCAACTTACAATTGTTTTAGCAATTGTTTGAAGCTCAGAAAAGCCCGGGATGGCCGGGATTAAAGGAGGAATGGCAGGAAACTAGCCGCTCTCAAATTTCCTAGGAAATTTTTCTGGGCTCCGGTTCTTATGTGGAAAAGGGTTCTTGAGAAGAGGCAAAAAAATCTTGAACACCCGGTTCTTAACTATAAAAGTTCTTAAGTAGAGGTACCAGTGTATTTCCCTATATTGACGTGGTTGTGATTTGAGCCCTTGGCAACTCATGACAATTCTGACAAAGAGGAGAGGAAAGGGAGAGGAGAGGAAAGGAAGGAGAGTGAGAAGAAGGAAAGGGGGAGGAGAGGAGGGGAGAGGAAGAAAAGGGGGAGGAGAGGAGATTAAAGAAAGAGGAGGAAGAGGAAAGGAAGGAGAGGGAGAGGAGAGGAAGGATAGAGAGAAGATGAAGGAAAGGGAGAGATGAGAGGAAGGAAAGGGGGAGGAGAGAGAGAAGAGGAGAGGAAGGAAAGGGGGAGGAGAGAAGAGGAAGGAAAGGGGGAGGAGAGAAGAGGAAGGAAAGGGGGAGGAGAGGAAGGAGAGAGAGGAGAGGAGAGGAAGGAAAGGGGGAGGAGAGAAGAGGAAGAAAGGGGGAGGAGAGAAGAGGAAGGAAAGGGGGAGGAGAGGAAGGAGAGAGAGGAGAGGAAGGAAAGGGGGAGGAGAGGAAGGAGAGAGAGGAGAGGAAGGAAAGGGGGAGGAGAGAAGAGGAAGGAAAGGGGGAGGAGAGGAAGGAGAGAGGAGAGGAAGGAAAGGGGGAGAAGAGGAAATAAAGGGGGAGGAGAGGAAGGAGAGGAAAGGGGGAGGAGAGAGGAGAGGAAAGGAAGGAAAGGGGGAGATGAGGAGAGGAGAGAAGATGAAAACTAGAGAATGAACAGGTCAATTTGTTGGCGATCTCCCTCCCAACAATTTATGACATTCCTTCTTCCACAAATGCAAACTGGGGTGGTGTTGGTGGTGTTAAATTGACGGGGGTGGGGGGTGGGACAAGGGAAACGCTGCTTTCTAGTTTCAACACTTGGGACACCAGCTATTTTTGTCTGCCGGTTCCTGGATTTAAATTGGAAGCATCTGTTTCACTTTCAGCAAGATGTGCCTTCCTGGTTCGTTTCCAAAATGAAAACATTTCGTTGGAACTGGCGAGATCCATTCCAAAGACCTCTGCTTCGATTTCCCCGCCTTTTTATGATCTGTACATTTTCAAACTGGGCTCCCTACTTCTTGGATGCCTCCCACCTCTGTGGGCTCTAATTCCCCACATTTGTTTCACCCAATGTGGTCATTGCTGTGATTTATGGGAGTTGAAATCCACAATTTTGGAGGACGTCCAATTTGGCAAATATATATATTGTTTTATTAAAAAGCTTTCCTAATTCATGTATCAGCTATAATTTAATTCTCAAGCATTGTGTCATTTTAGGTCATGACAACTATGGTGTCTGTTCATCTATCTATCTATCTATCTATCTATCTATCTATCTATCTATCTATCTATCTATCTATCTATCTATCTACCATCTATCTATCTATCTATCTATCTATCTATCTATCATCTATCTATCTATCTATCTATCTATCTTTATCATCTATCTATCATCTATCTATATGTATCTCTAATTTATCCATCTATATCAATGGATCTATGTATATCACCTCTCTATCTATATCCCGATTCCCTAAGTATAAAAACAATATTGATTGTTTCCTAATATGATCCATTTGCTTATTTGTATCCCATGCCAATCATTAAGTGTTGTTCCTCATAATTATTGGCAAATGTATCTTTTATGTACACTGAGAGCATCTGCACCAAAAACAAATTCCTTGTGTGTCCAATCACACTTGGCCAATAAGGAATTCTATTCTATTCTATTCTATTCTATTCTATTCTATTCCATTCCATTCCCTTCCATTCCATTCCATTCCATTCTAATCTCGGTTTCTCATATCTCTCTCCCTCCCTCTATCCTTCCTTTCCTCCCTCTCTCCTCCCTTTCTCCCTCCTTCCCTCTCTCTACTTCCCTCCCTCTCCTTCTCTGTCTCCCTCCCTCTCTTTCCTTCTCTCCCTCTCTCCTTTCTTCCCTCCGTCTCCCTCTCTCCCTCCTTACCCCCTCTCTCCCTTTCTTTCTCATATGTCATGAGTGATAGCCAAAAACTCAGTCTAGAAAAATTCAGAGAAAGTTGCAATGTTCTTGGCTTGGACTCACATTCCAAGCCTCATTATCTGCCCAAAATTTCTTCTCTTTTTCTTCCCTTTCTGGAAATTTTGACACTAGTTGCCAAAATCCAAGGCTATCATTCTTATCTCTTCTGACATTAAGCTCCTAACCTCTCAGCAGAATCCATGGGAAGGGTTTCCCACCTTTTCCAATTTCAGAGTTTTACGAGCTCCTACATGTTCTTAACCGAGGGAGAAACTCTTCTTCAACAGTTTATTGCTCAGGGGGATGGTTGCCGTTGAATTTTGTCTTGTTGCAAATTTTCCAAAGGAGCAGAAAGATTGTTTACACCCAAGAAGGGAAGGAAAAGGGGCTCTTGGGGTTCCTGGGATTTAACACCAAAAGGGACAAATTTCGGACTGTCCAAACCTTTGGGTCAGAGAGTTGATGGCATTTGTATCGTATTTTACAAATACATTTGAAAAACTGATCGATTGTGATGCTTCTTTGTTTATGTGGTGCATTGGAGTCCCATGTGGGAGGGGCTGGTTTTTTGGGGGGGGGGGCACAAATAGGATTGGAACATCTAATAGGTAGGAAGAGGATAAAGTTACCCTCTCTCTAGCAGTTCACAGAGTATATCTAGACCGATGCAGATACAGTGGTACCTCTACTAGAGAACTTAATTTGTTCCGTGACCAGGTTCTTAAGGAGAAAAGTTTGTAAGAAGAAGCAATTTTTCCCATGGGAATCAATGTAAAAGCAAATAATGTGTGCGATTGGGGAAACCACAGGGAGGGTGGAGGCCCTGTTTCATCCCAGGAGATTCCTAGAGAGGCCCCACAGAGGCTTCTCCCTGCCTTTTCCAGCCCTGTTTCCTCCCAGAAGATTCCTAGAGAGGCCCCACAGAGGCTTCTCCCTGCCTTTTCCAGCCCTGTTTCCTCCCAGGAGATTCCTAGAGAGGCCCCATGAATGCTTCTCCCTGCCTTTTCTGGCCCTGTTTTCTCCCAGGAGATTCCTAGAGAGGCCCCACGGAGGCTTCTCCCAGCCTTTTCCGATTACAGTTTCGGAGGCTTGGGTTTGTAAGTGGGAAATGGTTCTTGAGAAGAGGCAAAAAAATCTTGAACACCCGGTTCTTATCTAGAAAAATTTGTAAGTAGAGCCATTTGTAGGTTGAGGTACTGCTGTAGTTGCTTTAGTCTGGCAAGATTCTGTCTGTAGGCAAGCAACTGTAAAGAAAGTACTCAAAAGTAACTCCACATGCTGTTCTTGAGCCTGACCACATGCTCTGAAATCTTTTCAGAAAGGTAAATTCAGATATCCAAACTGAATCTGATATAAATTCTCAATAGATTCGAATCATTAGCATTTGTGGAATGATACCTCACCTACAAAAAGATATTGACAAAATTGAACGGGTCCAAAGACGGGCTACAAGAATGGTGGAAGGTCTTAAGCATAAAACTTACCAGGAAAGACTTCACAAACTCAATCTGTATAGTCTGGAGGACAGAAGGAAAAGGGGGGACGTGATCGAAACATTTAAATATGTGAAAGGGTTAAATAAGGTTCAGGAGGGACGTGTTTTTAATAGGAAAGTGAACACAAGAACAAGGGGACACAATCTGAAGTTAGTTGGGGGAAAGATCAAAAGCAACGTGAGAAAATATTATTTCACTGAAAGAGTAGTAGATCCTTGGAACAAACTTCCAGCAGATGTGGTTGGTAAATCCACAGGAACTGAATTTAAACATGCCTGGGATAAACATATATCCATCCTAAGATAAAATACAGGAAATAGTATAAGGGCAGACTAGATTGACCATGAGGTCTTTTTCTGCCATCTGTCTTCTATGTTTCTATGTTTCTATACAAGTTTGGTACAGACCGTCTGTCCTGCAGCTCTACACTTTCCCATCATCTCCTATAAGGGACAGGTAACCTACTTAGATACCACTTCATACAGGTGTGTCTTAAGAAAAGGATGAATGGCAGGAAGCAGAGAAATTAACCTTTCGGTTGGGATAATGCGCTCTCAGCTGCACATCACTTGCGGAATGCAGGTAATTCCAATTAATGGTAATGGGAATTCTGCAAACATTCAGAACAATAATATGGCCCTTAAACTCCTGGTACAACAACCTTCATTGTCTCCTCTTTGAAATTTGCATAAGCAATTAACATCTCATTAATGCTTCATTAGGCGCCCTAGAGTAGGGTTGTAAGAGGAAGGGGGAGTGGGAAGAAAGGGAGGGAGGAGGGGGGTGAAGCACGCTGGGAAGAAGATCGAGTCCCCCAAATCAATTGTTGGCTTGATTCAAATGACAATTTGTACGTTTTTGCATCCTTGAGGGCCTTTTCCTGTTTCAACTCCGGCCCGAGAATTGGGATTGAAGGCATATGAAGTGTTTCCAGTTAAAAATGGCAGAGACTTTGGAAGGGGGAAAAAAAACACCTGTTCATAATAAGATACATGCCTTACGTCCCTGGTATTATTGAAAACACGATGAAAAAAAAGACCAGCTTAATGCTAAGCACATGTTGTAGTATCTTGTGAGCCGCCCCAAGTCTCCGGCGAATGGCTGCATACAAACCTAATTAATATTAATAATATTAATAATATTAATAATATTAATAATATTAATAATATTAATAATATTAATAATATTAATAATATTAATAATATTAATAATATTAATAATATTAATAATATTAATAATATTAATAATATTAATAATATTAATAATAATATTAATAATAATATTAATATTAATAATGATGATGATGATGATGATGATGACAACAACAATAATAATAATAATAATAATAATAATAATAATGATGATGATGATGATGATGATGATGTAACTCAATGTCGTATGGACAGTTGGCGGAACAAAGCATTGCATGGGCAGTTCTTGGAGAAGACTGAAGGCAAAGTGGATAAAGAAAAGACCTGGTCATGGCTTACAAGTGGAACACTCAAAAAGGAGACCGAAGGACTAATACTGGCGGCACAAGAACAGGCCATTAGAACAAATGCTGTCAAAGCCAGAATTGAAAAATCAACAGACGATCCAAAGTGCAGACTCTGTAAAGAAACAGATGAAACAATCGATCACATACTCAGCTGCTGCAAAAAGATCGCACAGACTGACTGCAAGCGTAGACATGATGCTGTGGCACAGATGATCCACTGGAACTTGTGCCGGAACTACCATTTACCAGTGGCAAAGAACTGGTGGGATCATAAGCCCGAAAAAGTGGTCGAAAATGAGCAAGCAAAACTACTGTGGGACTTTCGACTTCAGACTGACCGAATTCTGAAGCATAACACACCAGACATTGTGATCGTGGAGAAAAAGAAAGTATGGATCATCGACATCGCAATCCCAGGAGACAGCAGAATTGAGGAGAAGCAGCTAGAGAAATTAGTGAAATACGAAGATCTAAAAATCGAGCTGCAACGACTCTGGCATAAACCAGTGAAAGTGGTCCCAGTGGTACTTGGCACGCTGGGCGCAGTGCCAAAGGATCTCAGCGGACATTTGAAAACCACCGGAATTGACAAAATCTCCATCTGTCAATTGCAAAAGGCCGCTTTACTGGGATCAGCAAAAATAAATAAATTGGTATTAACATTCATATGACGTGATGCAATTAATGGATTTCCCGCAGACACCCCCCTCCGCACATAAGGAAATTGACCTAGAAGAGGGGGAAATAAAGTATTTTGCATTTGGGGGCATTTGGGTGGCTCTGTCCATAACTGGTGAGGTGCCACCCGTTTTGCAGAAGAGCAAATTGGAATATATAATCATTCCATTTTGGTGACATCTCTGAAAGGGAAATCTTCCATTCCAGCACATTTGGCAAGCTTATTGGAGTTATTATTTCAATTTGGAGCACATTCTTCCTCTCTCTCTCTTTTCACAAGGAAGGAACAGCTGCCGTATGGAATGGGGCTCTTCCAGAAATCTCCCCAGAGGAGAGGATAACAACTCAGCCAATGTGGCTTTTATTTCATTATCAGCTGCTGAAGATGCAGCTCAGCTGTCAATCATGGGGGCCACAGCATGTTACAAGTGGCTGTTGGGGTCTTTATTTCCTAGCAAGATTTCCTGGGTGATGAGGAAGACAAGGGTCCATCAGAAATTTTGCATGACTATGTTGATTTGGCAGTGAAAGACAATTTTTTATTTATTTATTTATTTATTTATTTATTTTATTTTATTTTTTATTTTTTATTTTTTTATTTTTTATTTAGTTATTTAGTTATTTAGTTATTTAGTTATTTAGTTATTTAGTTATTTAGTTATTTAGTTATTTAGTTATTTAGTTATTTAGTTATTTAGTTATTTAGTTATTTAGTTATTTAGTTATTTAGTTATTTAGTTATTTAGTTATTTAGTTATTTAGTTATTTAGTTATTTAGTTATTTAGTTATTTAGTTATTTAGTTATTTAGTTATTTAGTTATTTAGTTATTTAGTTATTTAGTTGTATGCCGCCCCTCTCCGTAGACTCGGGGCGGCTCACAACACAATAAAACAGTTCATGACAAATCTAATAATTTACAATTTAAAGTATTTAAAAAAACCCATTATTAAGCAAACATACATACAAACATACCATACATAAATTGCATATGCCCGGGGGAGATATCTCAGTTCCCCCATGCCTGATGACAAAGGTGGGTTTTAAGGAGTTTACGAAAGGCAAGGAGGGTAGGGGCAGTTCTAATCTCTGGGGGGAGCTGGTTCCAGAGAGTCGGGGCCGCCACAGAGAAGGCTCTTCCCCTGGGGCCCGCCAACCGACATTGATTAGTTGACGGGACCCAGAGAAGGCTCACTCTGTGGGACCTAATCGGTCGCTGGGATTCGTGCGGCAGAAGGCGGTCTCGGAGATATTCTGGTCCGACGCCATGAAGGGCTTTAAAGGTCATAACCAACACTTTGAATTGTGACGGGAAATTGATCGGCAACCAATGCAGACTGTGGAGTGTTGGTGTGACATGGGCATATTTAGGGAAGCCCATGATTGCTCTCGCAGCTGTGTTGTAATCTATCTCATGTTTTTCCCATTTGTAGAGTAGGAGATTGTGGTCTACTTTATCAAAAGCTTTACTGAAGTCCAGGTATATTAGCTCTACTGCATTACTCTGGTCTACTGATTTGGTTATGGTGTTGGAAAATGATACGAGATTGGTTTGAGATTATTTATTCCTGACAAACCCATGTTGGCTGTTGGTTATTATGTTATTTGTTTTTAGGTAATGGTAAAGCTGTAGTTCTCCTGTGTTCCAGGATTTTTGATAGTTAAGGAGTAGTGGTTCTTCGATGGTATCTGCCAGTTCTTTTAGGACTCTGGGGTGTAGTCCATTTGGTCGTAGCGATTTGTACTTGTTAAGCACAAATTGAATTTTTTGGCACTGTGCATGTGTGCGCACACAAATCGCACATGCGTCCACAAGGGCATGCCCACACAGTATGAGTGGAAGGAGAACCAGCAGCGAGTTAAGTTAGAACCCTACCTTGGTATGCACCAAACAGGAAAGATCATTTTTAATGGTTTTCATTGTTCTATGATTTTAGAATTGTAAGTTGCCCAGAATCTCTTGGTTGAGTTGGACCACTGCAGAAATTGAAACAATAAAAGCGAGTGGAAAGTTGCAGAAATGATATGATGTGGAAAATGGGTTTGCTGATTTCTTTTTGACTCTGAATTATGGCACGATGGGCAGTTTTCCTCTTTTTTTCTTCAGCTTGATGACACATTCTCTCTCTCTCCCTCTCTCTCCTCTTTCTCTCCCTCTCCCTCTCCAGTCCCTCTATCCCCCACTCCCTGTCTCCTTCTCTCTTTTTTTCTCTGTCTCCCTCCCTCTCTCCCTCTCCCCTTTTTGTCCCATTTCTTCTCCATCTTCCCCTCTCTCTTCCTCTCTCCTTATCTCTCTCTCCCCATCTCTCTTTCCTTCTCCCTCTCTCCCTTTCTCCTTCTCTCTTTCTCTCTCTCCCCCTCTCTCTTTCCTTCTCCCTCTCTCCCTCTCTCCCTTTCTCCTTCTCTCTTTCTCTCTCTCTCCCTCTCTCTTTCCTTCTCCCTCTCTCCCTTTCTCCTTCTCTCTTTCTCTCTCTCTCCCTCTCTCTTTCCTTCTCCCTCTCTCCCTTTCTCCTTCTCTCTTTCTCTCTCTCCCCCTCTCTCTTTCGTTCTCCCTCTCTCCCTTTCTCCTTCTCTCTTTCTCTCTCTCCCCCTCTCTCTTTCCTTCTCCCTCACTCCCTTTCTCCTTCTCTCTCTCTCCCTCTCTCTTTCCTTCTTCCTCTCTCCCTTTCTCCTTCTCTCTTTCTCCCTCTCTCCCTCTCTCCTTCCCCTCTTTCTCTTTCTCCCATTTCTTCTCTCTCTCCCCCTTCTCCCTCTCTCTTCCCTCCCTCACCCTCTCCCTGTCTCCTTTCTTTCTCTCTCTTTCTCCCTTCCTGCCCCCCCTCTCTCCCCCAAAAGACTTATTTGGTCCTTTTGTTCCATACATCTGCATTTCTGATGAGCCACTTACAGTAGCCGGCTGTTGGATAATGACTTCGAAGGTGCCCATTAAAAGGGAGCTGCAGTCTTCTAAAAGATTCCCTCCCCCAGTTTGTCACTTCACTGCAAAGTAAAGAGGCAAGAAAGGCACACTGAAGGGAAAAAAACCCCATGTGATGCGATGCTGAGACGGTTAGACATCTCTCGTGTCTTCTTTAATGGGCACTCTGTTTGCAGAGGCCACTTCCCTGCTTCTGCAGATGTTCCCGCTCTTATCTTCTGTGTTTCTGTCTCCCCGTGGGAAGACATCACATATCCTGCATTTTATACCCATCAGAATGTCATTGTGACATCACCATCAAGTTGCTATCAGTTCGGGCGAACTGGTCTGAATCAGGAGGAACCCACCTCTGCTCCCTCCGAGGTCAAACACAACCCTGATGTGGCCCTCAATGAAATCAGGTTTGACACCCCTGGTGCAGAATAGAGACTAGAGTAGAGTAGAGTAGAGTAGAGTAGAGTAGAGTAGAATAGAATAGAATAGGAATAGGAATAGGAATAGGAATAGGAATAGGAATAGAAACAGAACAGAACAGAACAGAATAGAATAAAATAGAATAGAATAGAATAGAATAGAGACTAGACTAGAGTAGAGTAGAGTAGACTAGACTAGACTAGACTAGACTAGACTAGATGTTCTGTCGGGCTCTCTGGTAGACTCCTCCCAAAAATTCACAGGTACAAATTTCAGACACACACACGTTTGAAAATTCAAAACAATGTTCTTTATAATGAAAATTCCCTTAAACCAAGCCCTCTTTTGGGATAGCAAAGAGCACTGGTCTCCAAACAAACTGGTAATTTGTACAAGTCCCTTATCAGTTCTGAGATACTTAGATTGCAGCTGTGAGGCAATTCACAGTCCTTCTTCTTTCACAAAGTGAAGCACACTTTGCTCTGGTTTAGTTTCAAAGCGGGGGGAAAATCAGCACACAAAAAGTCAAAGTCAGTAAAGCAGTCACGAAACACAACGATCAGATAATCCTCCACAATGGCCAAACCCACAGGCTGCTATTTATAGCAGCCTCACTAATGACCACAGCCCCACCCAACCACAGGTGGCCTCGTTTTCTTTGATAATAATCTCTCAGTTGTTGCTGCCTATGCATCGCTCTCCGCATGCGTGGCTGTATCATTAACTCTTGTTCCGAATCCAAGGAGGAGCTAGATAATTGATCTCCTTCTGAGCTGTCTGCCACACTCTCCTCCTCCCTGTCACTCATGTCTTCTGGGTCAGAGGAGCCTTCATCAGCAGATTCCACCAGGGGCAAAACAGGCCTGCAGCATGTGGATGTCTCCCCCACATCCACAGTCCTTGGGGCAGGAGCAGGGCCAGAGCTAACCACAACACTAGACTAGACTAGACTAGAACAGAACAGAACAGAATAGAGAGTAGAGTAGAGTAGAATAGAATAGATTGGAATAGAATAGAATAGAATAGAATAGAATAATAGGATGGGATGGGATGGGAACAAGAACAGAAGAGAATGTAGAAGAGAACAGAGCAGAACTCCTAGTAGAGGCGATGTCCCCCCTCCTTCTCCCAAATATACAGAATAAAAGAGTGGAGCGCTTAGAAAGGTCAGGCGCAGCTATTGACTGCCCTACAATAGCACTAAAAGCCTTTTTATACCAAGACGGCTCAGCCGCCGAGAAATATTGATCGCGCCACCAGAAAATATTTTCATGGATGGCCATCCAGTGCACTGCATATATCTGGAGAAGTTAAAGGAGGCCGAGGACAATTCATAAATGTTACTTACAGGGGCTATAAAGAAAAAGAGAGTTGCAGTTATTTCTATTCTTTCTTTCAAAAAATAAAATAAGAGCGCTATCACAGGTCCCTTTCCCAACACAAGGCTCCGTTTTTGCTAATGTTCTAAAAGAAAAAAAAAACATTTTTTTTAAAAATAATGGGTGCCACCTTTTACCTTAGGGTAATATTCTCTCTGCTGGTTATTTTCTGATCTGTAGTTTGGGGCTGTGTTGGTTGGTTTGTTTTAGTGACCTAGATGTGCAGTTACTGTAAAGTTTGGCCCCAAAGAAATATTAAGGATAAGAGCACCACTTAAACCTCGACAGCATGGACGAAATCGCCATTGGCCAATTGCGAAAGCCAACATGACTTGAAGTAATAGACCTCCTGCGACCATTATTATTATTATTATTATTATTATTATTATTATTATTATTATTATTATTATTAATTGGATTTGTATGCCGCCCCTCTCCGCAGACTCGGGGCGGCTCACAACAGCAGTAAAAAAGAACAACAAAATCCAATACTAAAAAACAGTTAAAAACCCATTATATAAAAACCAATCATACATACAAACATACCATACATAAAATTGTGAAGGCCTAGGGGGAAAGTGTATCTTAGTTCCCCCACGCCTGGCGGCAGAGGTGGGTTTTAAGCAGCTTACGAAAGGCAAGGAGGGTTGGGGCAATTCTAATCTCTGGGGGGAGTTGCTTCCAGAGGGTCAGGGCCGCCACAGAGAAGGCTCTTCCTCTGGGTCCCGCCAAGCGACATTGTTTGGTTGACGGGACCCGGAGAAGACCCACTCTGTGGGACCTAACTGGTCGCTGGGATTCGTGCGGCAGAAGGCGGTCCCTGAGATAATCTGGCCCGGAGCCATGAAGGGCTTTATAGGTCATAACCAACACTTTGAATTGTGACCGGAAACTGATCGGCAACCAATGCAGACTGCGGAGTGTTGGAGTAACATGGGCATATTTGGGAAAGCCCATGATTGCTCTCGCAGCTGCATTCTGCACGATCTGAAGTTTCCGAACACTTTTCAAAGGTAGCCCCATGTAGAGGGCGTTACAGTAGTCGAGCCTTGAGCTGATGAGGGCATGGGTGACTGTGAGCAGTGACTCCCGGTCCAAATAGGGTCACAACTGGTGCACCAGGCGAACCTGGGCGAACGCCCCCCCTCGCCACAGCTGAAAGGTGTTTCTCTAATGTGAGCTGTGGATCAAGGAGGACGCCCAAGTTGCGAACCCTCTCTGAGGGGGTCAATGATTCTCCCCCCAGGGTAATGGACGGACAGATGGAATTGTCCTTGGGAGGCAGGACCCACAGCCACTCCAACTTGTCTGGGTTGAGTTTGAGTTTGTTGACACCCATCCAGGCCCCAACAGCCTCCAGGCACCGGCACATCACCATACAAAGTACTCTACCTACTTACGAACTTCTCTAGATAAGAACCGGGTGTTTGAGACCTTTTTTTGCCTCTTCTCAGGAACCATTTTCCACTTACAAACCCGATCCTCCAAAACTGTAACCGGAAAAGGCGAGGAGGTTGATAACCACTGCACTAAACGAATAAGCAATTTTGTTTTCGCCGTTATAACTTCAGTGTTTGGCCACGTTTATTTCCTTCGCATCCGATTCATGGTTTCCACAATGACATTGGCCTAATTCTCCATTTTTATATGCTACTCAAACTCAATCTAAATATGCAGCCCTGAAATGAAAACATACAATTACCTTCTTTAGTTCTGCTTCCATCAAGGATGGGCTTATTCTGCGTATTATAGGAAATTAATCTTGACTCGTCCAAGGGCCTTGATGTTTACAAGTCTTGGACTTCTACATCCAAAGTCTCTGGAAAGCAAAGGTTTCTTTCTTTTTCTTCTATTAATGTTAATTAAAAACAGGGTAGCATCAAAATTATTTCTCTGCATGCAACAGAAAAGTGTTCGGAAACTTCAGATCGTGCAGAATGCAGCTGCGAGAGCAATCATGGGCTTTCCAAGATATGCCCATGTCACACCAACACTCCGCAGTCTGCATTGGTTGCCGATCAATTTCTGGGCACAATTCAAAGTGTTGGTTATGACCTATGAAGCCCTTCATGGCATCGGACCAGAATACCTCCGGGACCGCCTTCTGCCGCACGAATCCCAGCGACCGGTTAGGTCCCACAGAGTTGTCCTTCTCCGGGTCCCGTCGACTAAACAATGTCGTTTAGCGGGACCCAGGAGAAGAGCCTTCTCTATGGCGGCCCCGACCCTCTGGAACCAGCTCCCCCCGGAGATCAGAACTGCCCCCACCCTCCTTGCCTTTCGTAAAGTTCTTAAGACCCATCTCTGCCGTCAGGCATGGGGGAACTGACACATCTCCCCCGGGCTTATACAGTTTATACACGGAATGTTTGTGTGTGTGTTTGCTTTTAATAATGGGGTTTTTAGTGTTTTTTAAATTATTAGATTTGTTTTTTACATTGTTCTTGTTATTGTTGTGAGCCGCCCCGAGTCTACGGAGAGGGGCGGCATACAAATCTAATAAATAAAATAATATTTAAAAAAACATCGCTTCCCTGTTTGTCACCATTTATTAATTTGCTCTATTCATCTGGAATAGGAATAAGAGGAGGAAGAACAGAATAACAGAATTGGAATGGAACCTGGAGGTCATCTAGTCCAACCCCCCGCTCAAGCAGGAGAGCCTACACCATTTCATTCAAGCTCTTCTTGAAAATCTCCAGTGTTGGAAGCCCCCACAACTTTTGAAGGGAAGCATTTCCCCAGATTAATTGTTCTCACTATCAGGAAATTCCTCCTAGATTGGATCTTTTCTTGAGTAGCTTCCAACAGAAGGATGGAGAGGAGGAGGGGATGGAGTACAGGGAGGAGAAAGGGAAGGAGAAGGGGCATGGAAGACAGGCAGGAAAAAGAGAAGAGAGATAGAAGAGAAGAAGGAGAAGGAGCAAGAGAAGGAGAAAGGGAAGGAGAAGAGTCTTAGAAGAGAAAAAGGAGAAGGAGCATGAGAAGGAGATGAGATAGAAGAGAGGAAGGAGAAGAGAGATTGAAGAAGAGAAGGAGCAAAAGAAGGAGAAGGGGAAGGAGAGAGATAAAAGAAGAAAAAGGAGAAGGAGCAAGAGAAGGAGGAAAAGGAGAAGAGAGATAGAAGAGAAGGCGAAGAGATAGAAGAGAGGAAGGAGAAGGCAAATGAGAAGAGAGATAGAAGAGGAGAAGGAAAAGAGATAGAAGAGGAGAAGGAGAAGAGAGATAGAAGAGAAGGAGAAGAGATAGAAGAGAGGAAGGATAAGAAGAAGGAGAAGAGAGATAGAAGAGGAAAAGGAGAAGGAGAAGGAGAAGAGATAGAAGAGAGGAAGGAGAAGGAAAAGGAGAAGAGAGATAGACGAGGAGAAGGAGAAGAGATAGAAGAGAGGAAGTGAAAGAAGGAGAAGAGAGATAGAAGAGAGGAAGGAGAAGGAGACAGAAAAAGAGAAGATTGCTCCTATTTGGTTTTGGAGACAGCACCAAAAATGTAGGACCTAGCCGGTGGCCACCAGAGTACTTGTCTTGCCAGAGCTAGCCCTGGCAAGTCCTGGGTCAGGGCCACGTTAATGAAGCATCTTTTCTGCTTGCTAAGTTGGAAGTGACAGCTCATTTGATTGCCTCCATGCATTCATGTGTGAACAAGGACAGGGAAACTCACTGCTATGAAAGACGTCCACGGCTATTTCACCGTGGAATTTCACATTAGGAATTCACTATATGTGGGCCAGAGCTTCAGGAGAGATATTTTAGACATGGGGTAACTTTTGCAAAGAATTAAAAATAAAAGTAAGAGGTGCACCCCATAATTTGTCTTTTTGCTTCCCTTAGGCAGTTGAGACTCTTTTTTTCTCTGTCTGTCTCCTTTGCTCTCTCTCTCTGTCTCTGTTTCTCTCTCTTCCTCTATCTCTCTCCTCTCTCTTTTTGTTTCTCTCTGTCTCTTTCACACTCTCTCTCTTTCACTCTGTCTCACTCACTTTCTCTGTCTCGGTGTCTCTCTCTCTGTGTGTCTTTCTTTCGCTCTCTCTTTCGCTGTCTCTCTCTCTCCCTGTGTATCTCTCTCTCTCTTTCACTCTCTCTTTTTGTCTCTCTCTGTCTCTTTTGCTCTCACTCTCTCTTTCACTCTCTCTCTTTCACTCTGTCTCACTCACTTTCTCTGTCTCGGTGTCTCTCTCTCTCTGTGTCTTTCTTTCGCTCTCTCTTTCGCTGTCTCTCTCTCTCCCTGTGTATCTCTCTCTCTCTTTCACTCTCTCTTTTTGTCTCTCTCTGTCTCTTTTGCTCTCACTCTCTCTTTCACTCTCTCTCTTTCACTCTGTCTCACTCACTTTCTCTGTCTCGGTGTCTCTCTCTCTCTGTGTCTTTCTTTCGCTCTCTCTTTCGCTGTCTCTCTCTCTCCCTGTGTATCTCTCTCTCTCTTTCACTCTCTCTTTTTGTCTCTCTCTGTCTCTTTTGCTCTCACTCTCTCTTTCACTCTCTCTCTTTCACTCTGTCTCACTCACTTTCTCTGTCTCAGTGTCTTTCTCTCTGTCTTTCTTTCGCTCTCTCTTTCTCTGTCTCCCTCTCCCTCTCTCTCTTTTTTTGTCTCTCTCTGTCCCTTTCACTCTCACTCTCTCTTTCACTCTCTGTCTCTCTCACTCACTCTGTCTCTGTGTCTCTCTCTCTTGCTCTCTTTCTCTGTCTTTTTCCCTCTCTCTCTGTTTCTCTCCATGTGTGGCTCTGTCTCTCTCTGTCTGTCTGTCTGTCTCTCTCTGTGTATCTCTCTCTCTCTCCCTGTGTCTCTCCCTCTATCGCTATCTCTGTCTCTCTCTGTCTCTCTCCATCCCTCCCTCCTTCCCTCTCTGTAAATTGTAGATCATATGCTTTGGATTTGGATTTGCAGTTTATGCTATCCAAACTTGCAGCAAAATTGCAGGTTTCTAGCAGCTGATTTCTTCTTTTAAAGATACAAAAATAGTCAGACGTTAAACACACCTATTTTAGATCTTAAACTACCTTAACGTTCTATCCTAACTCTTCATCTACAGGGATATGCCAATTTCACTGATAATACCCTCTACAGATTTCAGTTTTTACCTGGCAAGGTTGGTAGTGACGTTAGCAGCACCGGACTTTTCAAGAACTACTTTTACGTTTGGCTATTAGAAATACTTTTTTAAAAATAGTAATAATGCAAGCTATATTTCAACATCTTTATAGAAGATAATAACAATGCAAGCTATATTTCAACATCTTTATAGAAAGGATTTTAAGGAGATTGTGGGTAGTAATTACGGTCCTTTTTTAAAAAAAACGGAATCTATGTCTTTTAGCTTTGGCTAACAATAATTAAACTCCTCATGCTGGATTGTTTTATTTGATTGATTGATTGATTGATCTTGTCCAATGCACAATGAGGGTTTTAGTGGGCATAGACATAGTAAAATACGTAATGAAGGTTATTAGAGGAGATACTCATAGTGAAATATATCTAAGAAAGAATAGAAGAGAAGATATAGGAATAAAACATATCAATGAAAGAATAGAAGAAGTGAGCAAAGATAGTTTATCCCAAGTTTCCGCTTCTCTTTATGCTGCTCTGAGCTTGTGAAACCTCCATCTTAGCCTCCAGGTGAGGCCACCTGGATCAAGAGTTCCCCCAGCTTAGCAGAAGGCATCTCATGATGGCTATGACATCCATCAACTGAATCTTATCTCCAGAAGTGAAATATTAGCCAGATGCAATCTAGGTTGCTACAGGATGGAGGCCCTGTTTCCTCCCAGGAGATTCCTAGAAAGGCCCCACGGAGGCTTCTCCCTGCCTTTTCTGTTCCTGTTTCCTCCCAGGAGATTCCTAGAGAGGCCCCACGGAGGCTTCTCCCTACCTTTTCCGGCCCTGTTTCCTCCCAGGAGATTCCTAGAGAAGCCCTGTGGAGGCTTCTCCTTGCCTTTTCCAGCCCTGTTTCCTCCCAGGAGATTCCTAGAGAGGCCCCACGGAGGCTTCTCCCCACCTTTTCCGGTCCTGTTTCCTCCCAGGAGATTCCTACAGAGGCCCCATGGAGGCTTCTCCCCACCTTTTCCGGTCCTGTTTCCTCCCAGGAGATTCCTAGAGAAGCCCCACGGAGGCTTCTCCCCGCCTTTTCCGGTCCTGTTTCCTCCCAGGAGATTCCTAGAGAAGCCCCACAGAGACTTCTCCCCACCTTTTCCGGCACTGTTTCCTCCAAGGAGATTCCTAGAGAAGCCCCACGGAGGTTTGTATGTGGAAAACGGTTCTTGAGAAGAGGCAAAAGAAAATATCTTGAAACACCCGGTTCTTATCTAGAAAAGTTCGTAAGTAGAGGCGTTCTTGGGTAGAGGTACCACTGTACTTTGGAAAAGAACCTGACCCCTCTGTGTGGCAGCCCCTTAAGTATCGGGACATTGCTAACATGTCACCCTAGTCCTTCTTTTCATTAAACTAGCCATGCCCATCTCCTGCAAACGTTCTTCATATGTTTGAGCCTCCAGTCCCCTAATCCTCTTGGTTGCTCTTCTCTGCCCTCTTTCCAGAGTCTTGGAAGCTGCTTTATAGCCAGACCAACCCGGCCACAAAGAAGCATCCAAAGAACTTTAGGAGAAATTCTCTCCTGAAATAAAAAAATTATCGGGTCTTTCCTTTGTTGTCTTTCCACCCAACAGAGAGGTTGGTGCTACAGATGTTGCTACAGCTTGTGGGATTAATTCACGAGGATCCAGAATCCAGCCCTCCGCTCGATGAAAACCGTGTACCCCTCCCGAGAGCTGTGTTTGCTACCGCCATCCGTGCGGTTGTCACTCTTAACCGGTTGCCAACAAAACCACTGTGCAAACATATGGCGGGAAGGGAGGCGTCTTCCCTCCCCCTCCCGGCACAAAATATGTTTCTGCCAATACCTTGGCTTCCCTAGATGAAACCTGCTTGCGATCAAAGGACATTCAAACAGTGGCACATTAATCTTTTATTAATGACAGAGAGAAAGAGAAAAAGCGAGCGAGAGACTGTTGCACGTTGGAAAATATTGTTCGCTCCTGCAGAATTTTTATTTATTTATTTGGCAACAAGTGCAAGGAAAAAGGGCACATGAAAATTAAAAAAAGTAGCACAAATAAATAGATCTTAAGATGCAAAACATAGCCATAAACGCATAAAATGAGTACACACGAATGAGGACAGTAGGACAGGGACGGTAGGCACGCTGGTGTGTTTATGCACACCCCCTTAGGGATCGCTTCAGAAACGTGTAAGGTTTACGGTAGACAGTTTAAGGTTTTTAATTTAATTCCCCTTGCTCTCTCAGACTTTACATATTCAGGATAGGTAACGAATGCAGATGAAATCCCGCTGTTATTCAAGGAACATAAATAAAACAGAACGTGGCAGTCACAACTGCCCCTCTGCAAATATCAAACTCGTTCCTGTCTCCACTTTCAACAAATGCATAAATTTACCCGGGTTGAGTTCCTGCACCGGTTTTGCTCCAGCGAGTAGTTCCCCCCCCCCCACCATCAGTATCTATAACTAGTCCTTGATATATGCCCACAATGGAGGCCAGAATTTCCATCACTAAGCAAATCAGTTGGTTAGGGAGTCACGCCGGATTTAGTTACTGTTTTTGCCAGCCATTAAGTGAACTGCTGCGGTTGTTACATTACTATTACTATTACTATTACTATTACTATTACTATTACTATTACTATTACTATTACTATTACTATTACTATTACTATTACTATTACTATTACTATTACTATTACTATTACTATTACTATTACTATTATTATGTCAATACAACACAGCAAACGAGGTCACTATGCTGGATTTCGTATTTCATCACCAGTCGGGCGCTTCCCAAGAACCTAGGACTGCGTAATGTAGCGGCAAATTATGTTTGCCGATCCCAGTCAAGCGGCCTTTTGCAATTGACCGATGGAGTTTTGTCAATTCTGATGGTTTTCAAATGTCCGCTGAGATCCTTTGGCACTGCGCCCAGCGTGCCAAGTACCACTGGGTCCACTTTCACTGGCTTATGCCAGAGTCGAGTCGTTGCAGCTCGATTTTTAGATCTTCGTATTTCACTAATTTCTCTAGCTGCTTCTCCTCAATTCTGCTGTCTCCTGGGATTGCGATGTCGATGATCCCTACTTTCTTTTTCTCCACAATCAGGATGTCTGGTGTGTTATGCTTCAGAATTCGGTCAGTCGGAAGTCGGAAGTCCCACAGTAGTTTTGCTTGCTCATTTTCGACCACTTTTTCGGGCTTATGATCCCACCAGTTCTTTGCCACTGGTAGATGGTAGTTCCGGCACAAGTTCCAGTGGATCATCTGTGCCACAGCATCATGTCTATGCTTGTAACATGTACCAATAGCATTTTTTTAACAGAGCCAGCCTATTGCCCCCACAATCCGGGTCCTCATTTTACCCACTTCGGAAGGATGGAAGGCTGAGTCAACCTTGAGCCGGTGATGAGATTTGAACTGCTGACCTGCAGATCTATAGTCAGCTTCAGTGGCCTGCAGTACAGCACTCTACCTGCTGCGCCACCTCGGCTCTTCGGGTTGACAATGCACATAACAAGACATTCCCTATCTTAATAACATTTTCTGCTAATGCATCTGATCATGACGGGGGCCTGCCGAATACTAATAATGCATCCTCGCTAATAGGACTCTCAAGTGGTTTTCTTATTAGTTACTCAGTCTTCTTCTCCTCCACTCGAAACAGAATATCCTACGAAAATAGACTAACAATCCTGGGCCTAGAAAGCCTAGAACTACGGCGCCCAAAACACGATTTGAGTATTGCCCACAAGATCATATGCTGCAACGTCCTACCGGTCAATGACTACTTCAGCTTCAACCGCAACAACACAAGAGCATGCAACAGATTCAAACTTAATACGAACCACTCCAAACTTGACTGTAAAAAAATATGATTTCAACAATCGAGTTATCGAAGCGTGGACTCAGCGTGGACTCAGTTGTGTCAACCCCTAACGCCCAACATTTCTCCCTTAGACTCTCCACGATTGACCTCTCCAGGTTCCTAAGAGGTCAGTAAGGGGCGTACATAAGTGCACTGGTGTGCCTTTCGTCCCCTGTCCAATTGTCTTTCCTTTCTCTCACTTATCATATATATTCTCTTCCTTTCATATATCCTCTCCTCTAAGTTCACTTTTACCCTTATATATATTACCACATGTCTATTTTTCTTCCTATGTCTTTGTATATTGGACAAATGAATAAATAAATAAATAAATAAGTTTGAGGATGGGGAAGAGAGAGAGAGAGAGCATGAGAGAGAGAGCACGAGAGAGAGAGAGAGAGAGAGAAATAAACCCTTGATTCATGCCTTTTCAACAGCACAGCTGTCTGGAGATCTTGATCAGTTCCAAATGGAAGAATACATTATATTGATTTAGATTTCGAAGCCGTCACATCTACAAGAGGGAAATTCCCTTCGGTTCCAAGAAGAGGATCTGCTTGTCGGATGCTCGTTCTGCCCAGCTGAATGGCAGGATGGCAAAAGCAGTCGTCAAATCGCCCAAGGCCGGCTTCGCAATGGAAACCATCATCCTGATTGTATAATCAAGCACTGTCTGGATAGTTGAAAAACAAGAAGTTGCTAGGCTGGACTTAACTTCCTAGATTCGCCCACGTTTCTACAACACTCCGTGGCCTGCACTGGTTGCTGATCGGTTTCTGGTCACAATTAAAGGTAATGACCTTTAAAGCCCTATATGGCATTGGACCAGAATACCTCCGGAACCGCCTTCTACCGCACAAATCCCAGCGGCCGATAAGGTCCCACAGAGTTGGCCTTCTCCGGGTCCCATCGACCAAACAGTGTCGTTTGGCGGGCCCCAGGGGAAGAGCCTTCTCTGTGGCGGCCCCGGCCCTCTGGAATCAACTTCCCCCGGAGATTAGAACGGCCCCCACCCTCCTTGTCTTTCGCAAGTTACTCAAGACCCACCTGTATCGCCAGGCATGAGGGAACTAAGATATCTCCCCCAGGCTTTCTTATATTTTATGTTTGGTATGTATGTGTTGTATGGTTTTTAAATTGTTGGGGTTTTTTAATGTAATTTTATTATTAGATTTGTTCCATTGTTATACTGTTTTTATTGTTGGTGTGAGCCGCCCCGAGTCTTCGGAGAGGGGCGGCATACAAATCTAATAAATTGAATTAAATTGAATTGAATTGAACCAGTGGGACTGTTCTTATGTGGACAACCATTTGTCCAGACAGTGGTAGGCAAAGTTGGCTCTTCTAAGACATGTGGACTTCAACTCCCAGAATTCCTGAGCTAGCATGTTTGGCTCAGGAATTCTGGGAGTTGAAGTCCACAAGTCATAGAAGAGCCAACTTTGCCTACCCCGGTCTAAGATGATACAAGGACCCTTCTTTGAGCAGGTGGTTGGACTAGATTCAACCCCCTAGGTCCCTTCCAGCTTGATTCCATGCCCTACGTTTTACAGGGATCCAAGTTTGTGGAAGTTGTTCCAAAACTAGATGGTACAATTATAATAATAAAGAAGAAAGCAAAACTCAATTTAAGTAAGAAACTAACCCATCATATGGCTTTGAGGAAGAGGAGGAGGAAGAGAATGATAAGGAAGATGAACAGAAGGAGAAAGGAAGGAAGAAATGAGGAAGATAAAGAAAAGGAGGAGGAGGAAGAGGAGGAGAAAGAGGAGGACTAAGAGGAGGAGGAGAAAGATAAGGAAGATGAGCAGAAGGAGAAAGGAAGGAAGAAATGAGGAAGAAAAGGAAAAGGAGGAAGAGGAAGAGGAGGAGAAAGAGGAGGACTAAGAGGAGGAGGAGAAAGATAAGGAAGATGAGCAGAAGGAGAAAGGAAGGAAGAAATGAGGAAGAAAAGGAAAAGGAGGAGGAAGAAGAGGAGGAGGAAGAGGAGGACTAAGAGGAGGAGGAGAAAGATACGGAAGATGAGCAGAAGGAGAAAGGAAGAAAGAAATGAGGAAGAAAAGGAAAAGGAGGAGGAGGAAGAGGAAGAGGAGGAGAAAGAGGAAGACTAAGAGGAGGAGGAGAAAGATAAGGAAGATGAGCAGAAGGAGAAAGGAAGAAAGAAATGAGGAAGATAAGGAAAAGGAGGAAGAGGAAGAGGAGGAGAAAGAGGAGGACTAAGAGGAGGAGGAGAAAGATAAGGAAGATGAGCAGAAGGAGAAAGGAAGGAAGAAATGAGGAAGAAAAGGAAAAGGAGGAGGAAGAAGAGGAGGAGGAAGAGGAGGACTAAGAGGAGGAGGAGAAAGATACGGAAGATGAGCAGAAGGAGAAAGGAAGAAAGAAATGAGGAAGAAAAGGAAAAGGAGGAGGAGGAAGAGGAGGAGAAAGAGGAAGACTAAGAGGAGGAGGAGAAAGATAAGGAAGATGAGCAGAAGGAGAAAGGAAGAAGGAAATGAGGAAGAGGAGGAGGAAGAGGAGACCCTTTAAAAACACATTGTTGGTCGCATATCTGGAGAGAGTTGTCTCATCGAAGACAGATTGGGATAATTTCTTGTTAGCATCACACCATTTAGCTAATCTCATAACCTTGCACATTTTGCGAGAGATAAATGCAAGCTAAAACATTTGTGCCAGAAATACCAGATCCCTCTCCGATAGTTGCAGCTTAGCCTTACATGACAAGAGTATATGCAATTTTATCACTCTGTGGATCGTATATTTATATCACCAACCAGCATTTGCTAAAATATGTCCTGCTTTGAAACTAGCCAGCTGCTCCTGGGGAAAGATTACATTTCCTTTCGTGATCAAAATCAGAAATTCATAACCAACAGAAAGGAAGCCAGGCTCATTTTTTTCTCTCCGTTGCAGCCGGGATGGCTTTCTTCCCGGAACCCATGAATAAAACCGATATGGGTTCATCCTGCATTTTATTGTCTCCTGATAAAAATATAATTATATCTAATATTGGCCCATCCAGCATGCCGGTGTTTTGTGAAATGTGACAGCTAATTAATAGGTCTAATCAGCAGGCTGATGCTCCGTTGCTGGGTGAATAGAAATAGTATAATAGAATGGAATGGAATGGAATAGAATAGAATAGAATATTGGAGTGGAGTGGAATGGAATAGAATATTAGAATAGAATAGAATATTAGAATAGAATATAGAATAGAGTAGAATAGAATAGAATAAATATTGGAGAATGGAATGGAATAGAATAGAATAGAAGAAATATTGGAGAATGGAATGGAATAGAATAGAATAGAATAAATATTGGAGAATGGAATGGAATAGAATAGAATAGAGTAGAGTAGAGTAGAGTAGAGTAGAATAGAATAGAATAGAATAGAATAGAATAAATATTGGAGAATGGAATGGAATGGAATAGAATATTAGAATAGAATAGAATATTAGAATAGAATATAGAATACAATAGAATATAGAATAGAATATAGAATAGAATATAGAATAGAATATAGAATAGAATATAGAATAGAATATAGAATAGAGTAGAATAGAAATAGAAATAGAAATATGACTGGCACACACATGCATGTTGGAGTTGAGCTAGGGCAACGGTTCGCCAGCAGACATGGCTCTATGTGCCACCTGTGGCACCCGTGCCATAGGTTCACCACCACTGTCCTAGGGCATAAGACAGTGTTGTGGGAACTGGTTGTTGAGCAGAGAGATGGCCCACCAAGGGCAAAAAATACTGTCTTTAGCAAAGTGGATTTCCAGCCAAAAAAAAGAAAAAAGTTATCACCTAACTAATGGATGAAAAACAAAACTGTCTCACAAGTACAATGTCATTATCAGCTCATCGTTTTTTTTACAAGGGTGTCTGTTTTAATGAGATTAGGACGAGGAGAATGACAAAAATAAGGTTGAGAAGTATTCTCAGCCGGAGAATTCTCTAATGCCATCTTTTAATAATAGGATTTTCTTTTCTCTCCTTTTCCCCTCTTCTTCCCCCAGCCCCTCTTCATACTGATTAGTCTAAAAGCTCTTTTGGAACCCCAAAGGGGGAAAAAGCCCTCCGGTAGGGAAAGGCTAAGTTGTGTTTCAAACACACTTAGCACTGGGAATTTAATCCAGAGGCACTTGTTAAAGTTCACATGGGTTTCTAACGAACTAAAAGTCTTCGGAGAGGGGCAGCATACAAATCTAATACATTATTATTATTATTATTATTATTATTATTATTATTATTATTATTATTATTATTATTATTAAAAGAGAGTGAGCTGAGCATAAAGGGCTAAAGTAGGAGGCTAGAAAACCAGGCGATGGGGAGTTCTAGTATCATCTGCGCCAACTCAGGAAGCTCAAACTGCCCAAGGAGATGCGGATACAGTTCTACAGAGGAATCACTGAGTCTGTCATCTGCACCTCCATAACTGTCTGGTTTGGTTCTGCAACTCAACAGGACCGACAAAGACTTCAGAGGAGAATCAGAACTGCAGAACAAAACAACGGCTGCCAACCTGCCTTCCGTTGAGGACCTGTAGACTGCACGAGTCAAAAAGAGGGCGGTGAAAATATTTACTGACCCTTCTCACATCCTGGACACAAACTGTTTCAACTCCTACCCTCAAAACGTCGCTACAGAGCACTGCACACCAAGACAACTAGACACAAGGACAGTTCTTTTCCGAACACCATCACTCTGCTAAACAAATAATTCCCTCAACACTGTCAGACTTTTTACTAAATCTGCACTTCTATTCTACTAGTTTTTCTCATCATTCCTATCACCCATTTTCTCCCACTTAGGACTGTAGGACTGTAACTTGTTGCTCGTATCCTAAGATTTTTTTATTAATATTGATTGTTTCTCCCTTGCTTATTTGACCCCTATGACAATCATTAAGTGTTGTACCACATGTTTCTGGACAAATCTGTATTTTCTTTTATGTACACTGAGAGCATCTGCACCAAAGACAAATTCCTTGTGTGTCCAATCACACTTGGCCAATAAAATTCTATTCTATTCTATTCTATTCTATTTACGTGCTGTCTTTTATTACTGTTGTTAGCCGCCCCGAGTCTACGGAGAGGGGCGGCATACAAATCCAATAAATAAATAAATAATAAATAAATATTCTATTCTATTCTATTCTATTCTATTCTATTCCATTCCAGTCCAGTCCAGTCCAGTCCAGTCCAGTCCAGTCCAGTACATTCCATTCCATTCTATTCTATTCTATTCTAGAATAGCAGAGTTAAGGGACTGCCTAGCAGTCTGGATGTTCCTCAGTGGGACAACCTTCTTCCAAGATATAACGCAAAACCATCTTTCCTCTGCCCCCACCCCAATCATATTCCAAGTAATCTACCTTTCTCACTGGCTTGTTTGCCGGATTGATAAAAGTGCCCCAGACAATGGTGCAAAAGAATAGAATTTTTATTGGCCAAGTGTGATTGGACACACAAGGAATTTGTCTTGGTGCCTATGCTCTCAGCGTACATAAAATAAAATATACATTTGTCAAGAATCATGTGGTACGACACTTAATGATTGTCATAGGGGTCAAATAAGCAACGAAGAAGCAATATTAATAAAAATCTTAGGATACAAGCAACAAGTTACAGTCATACAGTCAACATGGGAGGAAATGGGTGATAGCAATGATGAGAAAAACTAGTAGAATAGAAGTGCAGATTTAGTAGAAAGTCTGACAGTGTTGAGGGAATTATTTGTTTAGTAGAGTGATGGCGTTTGGAAAAAAACTGTTCTTGTGTCTAGTTGTCTTGGTGTGCAGTGCTCTGTAGCGACGTTTTGAGGGTAGGAGTTGAAACAATTTGTGTCCAGGATGTGAGAAGGGTCAGTAAATATTTTCCCCACCCTCTTTTTGACTCGTGCAGTCTACAGGTCCTCAATGGAAGGCAGGTTGGCAGCAATTGCTTTTTCTGCAGTTCTGATTGTCCTCTGAAGTCTGTGTCGGTCCTGTTGGGTTGCAGCACCAAACCAGACAGTTAGCAACTATCAAGTATTTTGTCGGCAATGGAAAGACCATCTACATCATCCTTTTCTGACTTTCTATCCAGTGGTCCACAGTAGAGGTAGACCTGCTTGGATGAGGGAGGCGGGGTTGGACTAGATAATCTCCAAGGTCCCTTCCAACTCTGTTAATCTGAAGAGCAGAAAGCAAAAGGCCAATAATGACCCAGGAATATACTGGACCGTCCTGACCAACTTAGAAACATTGGACTCGTCCAGAATTTGTATCCCGATGAGCCTAGATCCCATCATCTATTGTAGGGTTCAAGAGTTTTGACTTTGGGTGAATCCTTTCCCATTGGAACGCTAAAGAAGTACATCTCCTTCAGGATTTTTTGTAGACAAGAGCGAAGGGAAGGAGGGGTTGAATTTATTTGTTACGCAGATTGAAATGTCACGGCAAGGCAATAATTTAGTCACGTTCCAGCAATGCGTAATTATTCATAGCTTTGGAAAATGTCACAAGTAATTTCACTTCACATAATAACTCGCACTTACCAAATAAATACTAAGAAGGGAAGAGAGAGAGAGAAAAAAAATAGAATCTCGAGGCCCAATTCCCTTGGAGTAATATGACAGCATCCGGAGCAAATGCAAAAACAAGCATTGAGATGTTAAATTTAGTGTACGTCGAGAGAGATTAAAAACTATTAGAGTAAGATTTTTTTTTTTAAAAAAAAGGAAAGATAGAAGGGGGAAAAAATAGACCCATGGAAATAAATGCAATTGTCTAGGTTTCCAGAACACTAGGGGGAGAATTTAGCTTTGGTATTTTTAATTCACAAACTGGAAAGGAAATCTTACAGCGGCTCAGCATTTCCAAATACAGAAATAGAACTCACGTGGAAAGGGGAAAAAAGCAGAAACCACACTAGAGTAGAAAGGGAGAACGGTTAACTCTCGAAAAGATGAGGAGGATATTAGAGGCGCCTTCTGCCATGATCGCAGATTGTACAGAAAAGTCTTACAGAACTGATGGCTGTTCTGTCTGGGTCACTCCAGAAGCCAATACCAACCCAAAAAGAGAAGCCAGACACACTGGTAAAAGGCAAAGGCAGTTTTATAAAATTCAAGAAAAACACAGGTAACAGAAAATGTCCTTACAAACAGGAAAATGCTGTCTCTTCAGATATATTCACGAAGGCCAAAAGTCCATGCAGCAATACAGGATTCTTGCTGCCAAGCCAAGGCTGTAGATAGCAGACCTACACCTCCCACGGGTCTTCCAAAGCTGCTGGGCCACAAGCCAGGAACAGAGACGCCGAGAAACAAGACAGGATAACGCCACACCAAGCTGATAACACTCCACATGGCTTCAAGGCCTTGCCTGCCTTTTATACCCTGCTGATGAGGACCACACCCAAACCCAGCTGTTTCTAATTCAATGGTGAAAATATCTCTTTAACTGCTCCTGGAATGTGGTCAAAAGCAGGAACAAAAGAGAACAATTAAGGCAGCTGTGATTCCTCACAACTCCCCCTTCTTTGAGTCCACAAGCATTAACTGTGAATTGTCCAACAAGTCAACAGAAGTCCTGTAATAGTTCAAACCTTGGCAGTGATCCTTCTCCAAATGAATAAACGCCCACATGTGCACTCCCCAACACCCGTAATTTATCATTAACCCAATTAATAATAATAATAATAATAATTTATTGGACTTGTATGCTGCCCCTCTCCGAAGACTCGGGGTGGCTCACAACAATAATAAAACAATATAGCAGTAAAACAAATCCAATATTAAAAAACATATACAAAACCACAGCAATTAAAACCATACAGCACATACATACCAAACATAAAATATAAAAGCCTGGGGGAGGATGTCTTCGTTCCCCCATGCCTGGCGATATAGGTGGGTCTTAAGTGATTTGCGAAAGATAAGGAGGGTGGGGGCTGTTCTAATCTCTGGGGGGAGTTGATTCCAGAGGGCCGGGGCCACCACAGAGAAGGCTCTTCCCCTGGGGCCCGCTAAACGACATTGTTTGGTCGACGGGACCCGGAGAAGGCCAACTCTGTGTGACCTTATCGGCCGCTGGGATTCGTGCGGTAGAATTGCCTCAGCAACAGGTGTTCTCCCTTATCTCCAATGATACCTGCGCAGTTGTTCCCTTCTAGCCATGAGCCTGCACATACGGGCACTGATCTTCCTCCCAGTCTGACGTCTCACTAATGGGGTCATTAACTAATGGGCTGGCTGCATCCATCTCTCCATCTGATTCTGCTTCCCCACTGTCTGACCTTAGCAATGAATCTTCACTATCAGAAGCTGTTGGCAATATTACACGTCTCTGTGAACCTGAGGATTCCCCTAGACCAAGGTCCAAATTCCCTGTTGCAGGTGCTGGCCAAGAGCCAACCACAACAGAACCTAGGACATGCATGTCACAAATGGCACATGGAGCCCAGTGGTGGATTCCTAGCGGTGTGATCTAGAGTGCCGCACCAATAGGAACCCACTGATGATGCAATTTTCGGCTATTTTTTCCCGGCGTCTCCATGTTGGAAGAAGCCCTTCTGCCTGTTGTGAATGTTCCCTGTCAGTCTTTGCAAATGTCAGATTCAGAAGACGAAGACGATGTAGAAGCAGTTAATTATCCTGATTTAAGAGATGTGGAGGAGGCTAGTGAGGATGAAAATGAAATACAACAGCCATCCGAGATGAAAGTATGCATAGTAATCAGTAACAGGCAGCCAAAAATTTTACTGCCACACTGTGGGTGTGGCTTATTTTGTGGGTGTGGATTGATGGTCATGTGACTGGGTAGGAGTGGCTTGCTGGTCATATGACTGGGTGGGAGTGGTTTGAATGATCATTATCGTTCAAGTGAACTGTTAAGTCCCCGACTTACAACCTCACCAGTGTCACTCTCTGGGGTGACAATTTGCTTCGTGTTTCCCGTGCTCTCCTTCCTGGTTTGCCCCCTGCTTCAGGCTGGGTAGCTAGGAACGGAAGAGATGATTGCTTTTCTGCAAAGGGCTATAAACAAGATGGATGCGTTTGCAGTTTTCTCTGGAGAAGTGAGTTTGCATATTGCATGATGAAACTATTTTTAAGTAGCGTGAACCTGACCCAGAGATAAGGAGACGTTTGAAGTCGACAGCCTGCTCATTCAGAAAGAATTTATGACTCTGTAGTTTAGCCTGCGAGTTTGGAATGCAATTTGCATGCCGGAGATGTACTTTGACGAATTCCAATGTGGAAGAAAGTAAATAAAGAAGTGTTATTCTGAAAATACAAGCCTGTAAAGAGAGTATTATAGGAGCAGCCAGCCAGACCAGAACAGTATATAAGTCTAAATGCTATTGCTACATGGAGGATAAATATTGTAAGTTCTCAGCTCAAAATTTTTAAACAGCCCTGAATTTACATGTAGTTTCTTTCTTTCTTTCTTTCTTTCTTTCTTTCTTTCTTTCTTTCTTTCTTCCTTCTTCCTTTCCTTCCTTCCTTCTTTCTTTCTTTTATTCTTTTCTTTCTTTTTCTTTTTTTCTTTCCTTCCTTCCTTCCTTCCATATTCAAGCTTTCTTTCTTTCTTTCTTTCTTTCTTTCTTTCCTTCCTTCTTTCTTTCTTTCCTTTCTTTTTCTTTCTTTCTATTTTTTTGTACAAGCAAGGTGAAGTTAGGGGAGGAGTTCAGAAGGACACCCAAAGCTTCAATGAGACTCAGCAAAATTTGGTCATATGCCGTTTTGGATTGTGGCTCCTTTTCAGCCACTGATCTCAGTGGGTTGTCAATGCACCTCTTGAAGTTGATCAAAGACGTCCGGCAAAGTCACAGGAGTGCGATGAGGAACATGATTGCCATCAAAAGAGATGGAGTCTCTCCCCCCCCTGCAATTCTAATCACCCCACTTGGGAAAATCTAGATGGCCTCACTCCTCTACACAGATGTCCTTCAAAAACTTGGCTGTGAGAGTTTATTTGGTTTTGTTTGTTTATTCCTTGATTTGCATTCGGTCATCCAGGTAGCGCAGTGGTTTGAACGCAGCACTGCAGGCCAATTCTGTGGACTGCCAAGGGTCAGCTGTTTGGCAGTTGGGTCTCCCTTACCCCCCCTCCCAGCTTTCCATCTGTTGTGGTTAGCTCTGGCCCCGCTCCTGCCCCAAGGACAGTGGATGTGGGGGAGACATCCACATGCTGCAGGCCTGTTTTGCCCCCGGTGGAATCTGCTGATAAAGGCTCCTCTGACCAAGAAGACATGAGTGACAGGGAGGAGGAGAGTGGGGCAGACAGCTCAGAAGGAGATCAATTATCTAGCTCCTCCTTGGATTCAGAACAAGAGTTAATGATACAGCCACGCGTGCGGAGGGCGATGCATAGGCAACATTATTATATTGTAATTTTAGATTTTCTTCCTTTTTTTTAAAAAAAAAACAGTTTTGCTTCCTAAATGGACAGTTTGATTTCACAGAAGTTTGATTTACTCGGAGTTATATTCTGTTGTTGAAGTGCTCCCTTTATTTTATTTTTTTGAGCAGTGTAGAATAGAAATTAATATTAAATGGCCGATTGAAGCCATGAACAGCTGTGCTCCTGACACCGTGCGTGAAACAGGCAGGGCGCATCTGTTGCCTGTTGCACACCAGGCATGTACGTTTGGCGCTGCGACAGAAACAGCACCCGGTAAACACTTTTTCTTTGCACCCCGAGCTTTTCTGGAAATGTCATTCTGTCAGAGAGAACACAAGAGCATCTTCAGAGGCGGCTGTCTGGCTTGTTGTTTGAAGACCGAGGTTGGCTGTGCATTATTAATCGAGTGTCTTTCCTGGAGTCAAGACCGCTTGGATCTGGAATGACAGCTAGTCTAAGGCTGGGCTGGAAAACAATGCGAGGAGTAATTAAGTCGCGTGACCCCAGGAATTGGGGAGATTTAATCACGCAGCATCTGTTTGGAGCAAAGAGACGTGGAGTTGAAATACCCCAAGTGCCTCTTGAGAGCCTTTGAATGTTATAAATAGAAATACAGTGATACCTCATCTTACAAACGCCTCGTCATACAAACTTTTCGAGATACAAACCCGGGGTTTAAGATTTTTTTGCCTCTTCTTACAAACTATTTTCACCTTACAAACCCACCGCCACTGCTGGGATGCCCCGCCTCCGGACTTCTATTGCCAGTGAAGCACCCGTTTTTGCACTGCTGGGATTCCCCTGAGGCTCCCCTCCATGGGAAACCCCACCTCTGGACTTCTGTGTTTTTGTGATGCTGCAGGGGAATCCCAGCAGCGCAAAAACGGGTGCTTCACTGGCAATGGAATTCCGGAGGTGGGGTTTCCCATGGAGGGGAGCCTCAGGGGAATCCCAGCAGCACAAAAATGGGCGCTTCAGCTGGCAAAAGGGGTGAGTTTTGGGCTTGCACGCATTAATCGCTTTTCCATTGATTCCTATGGGAAACATTGTTTCATCTTACAAACTTTTCACCTTAAGAACCTCATCCCGGAACCAATTAAGTTTGTAAGACAAGGTATCAATCTGAGTATTGTATTAGCAGTTCTGTGTTAGCAAATACTTCAGAAGAAAAGGATTTAGGGGTTGTGATTTCTGACAGTCTCAAAATGGGTGAACAGTGCAGTCAGGCGGTAGGGAAAGCAAGTAGGATGCTTGGCTGCATAGCTAGAGGTATAACAAGCAGGAAGAGGGAGATTATGATCCCGCTATATAGAATGCTGGTGAGACCACATTTGGAATACTGTGTTCAGTTCTGGAGACCTCACCTACAAAAAGATATTGACAAAATTGAACGGGTCCAAAGACGGGCTACAAGAATGGTGGAAGGTCTTAAGCATAAAACGTATCAGGAAAGACTTAATGAACTCAATCTGTATAGTCTGGAGGACAGAAGGAAAAGGGGGGACATGATCGAAACATTTAAATATATTAAAGGGTTAAATAAGGTCCAGGAGGGAAGTGTTTTTAATAGGAAAGTGAACACAAGAACAAGGGGACACAATCTGAAGTTAGTTGAGGGAAAGATCAAAAGCAACATGAGAAAATATTATTTTACTGAAAGAGTAGTAGATCCTTGGAACAAACTTCCAGCAGACGTGGTAGATAAATCCACAGTAACTGAATTTAAACATGCCTGGGATAAACATAGATCCATCCTAAGATAAAATACAGAAAATAGTATAAGGGCAGACTAGATGGACCAGGAGGTCTTTTTCTGCCGTCAGACTTCTACGTTTCTATGTATCACTCTAGTACTTTAAAACGACAAATTATCTTTAGAAACACAGGCCTGGATAGGTTTTTGCAAAAGATAAATGTAAATCAATAGTCTCTGGTCTGGGCAAATTCCCGATTACCCGGTCCTCAATTCCCTCTTCTGTGGTTGAATAACTTTAACTTCCCCATGGCCTATGCGACACGGTGAAGCAAATTCTCCCCTGTGAAATAGAGAAGCTTTTTTTTTTATCCATATGCTTCTCAAGCCCCACCGTTGTAACCAAGAAATTGTAATTGTAGGTGGAATATTGCATATGCTTACCGTATCATTAAAGGATGACCCAGTTTGGGGTTGTGGTTAAGGGGCTGACTTGGAAAGCAGGAGAAGACGGCAAGTTTTAGTCCTGCTTTTATCGGGCAGGAAAGCCAGATAGATAAATTAATGAATGGGGAGTTTGTGAATTCTAGTTCTGCTTTAGCATGAAAGCCAGGTGGGTGACTTTGGGCTAATCAACAGGAGATGGTGAGTTCTAGTCCCGCTTTAGGCACAAAAGTCAAAGAAATTGCCGATGACTCTAAAGTGTGCAATAGGGTTCATATTCCTGGAGGGGTCTGTAATATGGTAAATGATTTAGCTTTACTAGATAAATGGTCAAAGGAATGGAAACTGCAGTTTAATGTTTCCAAATGTAAAATAATGCACTTGGGGAAAAGGAATCCTCAATCTGAGTATTGCATTGGCAGTTCTGTGTTAGCAAAAACTTCAGAAGAGAAGGATTTAGGGGAAAGTGATTTCTGGCAGTCTCAAAATGGGTGAGCAATGTGGTCGGGCAGTAGGAAAAGCAAGTAGGATGCTTGGCTGCATAGCTAGAGGTATAACAAGCAGGAAGAGGGAGATTGTGATCCACTTATATAGAGCGCTGGCGAGACCACATTTGGAGTACTGTGTTCAGTTCTGGAGACCTCACCTACAAAAAGATATTGACAAAATTGAACGGGTCCAAAGACGGGCTACAAGAATGGTGGAAGGTCTTAAGCATAAAACGTATCAGGAAAGACTTCATGAACTCAATCTGTATAGTCTGGAGGACAGAAGGAAAAGGGGGGACATGATCGAAACATTTAAATATGTTAAAGGGTTAAATAAGGTCCAGGAGGGAAGTGTTTTTAATAGGAAAGTGAACACAAGAACAAGGGGACACAATCTGAAGTTAGTTGGGGGAAAGATCAAAAGCAACGTGAGAAAATATTATTTCACTGAAAGAGTAGTAGATCCTTGGAACAAACTTCCAGCAGACGTGGTTGGTAAATCCACAGTAACTGAATTTAAACATGCCTGGGATGAACATATTGAGTTATTTATAAAGTAATAAAGACGGGATCAACATCTAATGAACAAATGAAAAAGACATGGCGAAATGAAAATCCAGTGGCCTTGGTTGAAACATCAGAACTCAGATCAGAGGTTCGGATCAGACCTCACCAATCTGTTCTCCTTTATGGGGCTGAATTTCTACAGGAACTAAACTCTTGGGAGTTGAGTCTCTCTGCAAAAGATATTCCTAGAAAGGAGGAATCCCAAACAAGATGGTCTTTGGAGAGCGAGGGAGCATCATAACAAGCATTAAAAAATAATTAGTCTCTCTGGTGCCTTAAAGCCCGAGACTGTCCAACTAGAGGGAGTATTTATTTCTCTTTTCCCCTCCTCTTTCCTCCCCCAGCTCCTTTGCTTTGGCCTGCTTATAATTTCTCTCTCCCTCTCTCTCTCTCCCTCTGTGTGTGTGTGTCTATCTCTCTCTTTCTGTTTCTCTGTCTCTCTCTGTGTCTGTCTTTCCCTGTCTCTCTCTCTCTGTCTCTCTCTCTGCCTCTGTCTGTCTTTTTCTGTTTCTCACTCTTTCTCTGTCTCTCTCTCTGTTTGTCTGTCTCTCTCTCTTTTTCTCTGTTTCTCTCTGTTTCTCTCTCTCTGTCTCTGTCTCTCTTTTTCTCTGTCTCTGTTTCTCTCTCTGTCTCTGTCTATTTCTCTTTCTCTGTCTTTGTCTCTTTCTCTCTCTTTCTTTCTTTCTCTGTCTCTCCCTCTGTCTCTCTGTCTCTATCTCTTTTTTCTCTGGGTCTTTCTTTGTTTCTCTCTCTCTCTGTGTCTCTGTCTCTTTCTCTGTCTGTCTGTCTGTCTGTCTGTCTGTCTCTCTCTCTCTCTTTCTCTCTCTCTCTCTCTCTGTCTTTGTGTCTCTATCTCTCTTTTTCTCTGTCTCCTTTCTTTCTCTGTCTGTCTTTAGAAACATAGAAACATAGAAGACTGACGGCAGAAAAAGACCTCCTGGTCCATCTAGTCTGCCCTTATACTATTTCCTGTATTTTATCTTACAATGGATATATGTTTATCCCAGGCATGTTTAAATTCAGTTACTGTGGATTTACCAACCACGTCTGCTGAAAGTTTGTTCCAAGGATCTACTACTCATTCAGTAAAATAATATATTTCTCTCTGTCTCTTTGCCTCTCTCTCTCCCCCCCCCAGCGGGCCTGCACATCCATCCCCTTCCTTTCATTCAACTAGACATGCCCAGTTCCTACAACCCATTCTTCCTATGTTTTATCTTCCCAATCATCTTTGTCCCCCAAGAAATGGGTTTACTACCAACCGGGTTTGCTACGTTGTGTTTCCACCAGAAGCTGTGTTTCGGAGACCACCATGTGGCTCACACCTGCAGCCCCCAATGTGCACAGCCTGGGAGCCAATCTATGCATCTTTAGAGACTCGGGCCGGCAAATTTTAATTAACCCCAAAGGTGCCACCGAGATAATGTGTGTATATATGCACCCAGAGAGAGAGAGAGAGATACACACACACAATCACCTGGGATTTATGCAATCCAGCTTTCTAGCTGCGGGCAACTCCTGCATAAAAAATAAGACATTCAGGATGACAAACAATTACAGCGGTCATCTACAAATTATTATTTTTCTTTAAAAAAGAATGCATCACAATGCACAGCCCTGTCCTTAAGCATTGCAGAATCTCGAACCTTTCTGGACCCCTTTGCTCTTTCTGTTAATTTGGAGTTTCATTTCATTTCATTTCATTTTATTGGATTTGTATGCCGCCCCTCTCCGTAGACTCGGGGCGGCTAACAACAGCGGAAAAAACAACATGCGACAATCCAATAATAAAGTAGCTAAAAACCCTTATTTTAAAACCAATCATACATACAAACATACCATACATAAATTGTAGAAGCCTAGGGGGAAAGAATATCTTAATTCCCCCATGCCTGACGACAGAGGTGGGTTTTAAGAAGCTTACGAAAGGCAAGAAGGGTGGGGGCTATTCTAATCTCTGGGGGGAGTTGGTTCCAAAGGGTCAGGGCTGCCACAGAGAAGGCTCTTCCCCTGGGTCCCGCCAAATGGCATTGTTTAGTTGACGGGACCCTGAGAAGGCCCACTCTATGGGACCTAATTGGTCGCTGGGATTCGTGCAGCAGAAGGCAGTCCCGGAGATATTCTGGTTCGATGCCATGAAGGGCTTTATAGGTCATAACCAGCACTTTGAATTGTGACCGGAAATTGATCGGCAACCAATGCAGATTGTGGAGTGTTGGTGTGACATGGGCATATTTAGGGAAGCCCATGACTGCTCTCGCAGCTGCATTCTGCACGATCTGAAGTTTCCGAACATTTTTCAAAAGTAGCCCCATGTAGAGAGCGTTACAGTAGTCGAGCCTCGAGGTGATGAGGGCATGAGTGACCGTGAGCAATGACTCCCGGTCCAAATAGGGCTGCAACTGGTGCACCAGGCGAACCTGGGCAAACGCCCCCCTCACCACAGCTGAAAGATATTTCTCTAATGTGAGCTGTGAGTTACATTGGCACTTGATGAGTAAACGCAAAGGGGTTTGCAAAATTCAAATAACGTGAAATGATATCAGATCGTGTTGACATCTGCTGACTTTCAGCAGAAAAAGAAAGAGAGGACAGACAGAATGTTAAATCCACTCTCTTTGACATCTGACATTTTTTTAAACGAGGAAAAAGGAGAGAAGCCATTGGAGGAATAGAAAAAAAATCAAGAATCAAATGCTGTTTGTTTCCAGTTTACATATATCAATTTCAGAAAGTGTTTGCCTGTAAATCTAATCTATTCAGTTCTGCGGGATTATTCATACCTGGACCCCGACTGAGATATATATTTTAATAATTTCTTTGAATTTAAATAACAGAATAACAGGGTTGGAAGGGACCTTAGAGGTCAACTAGTCCAATCCCCTGCTCAAACAGGAGACCCGCTTACCATTTCAAACAATCTCTTTAAGTGAGGCTTTTATATTTCATGTTTGTGCTGCATGGCTTTAAACGATGGGGTTTTATATGTTTTTAATATTAGATTTGTTTCATTGTAATATTGTTTTATTATTGTTGTGAGCCGCCCCGAGCCTTTGGACAGGGGCGGCATACAAATCTAATAAATAATAATAATAATAATAATAATAATAATAATAATAATAATTATTATTATTATTATTATTATTATGTCAATACAACACAGAAAACAAGATCACTATGCTGGATTTCGTATTTCATCACCAGTCGGGCGCTTCCCAAGCACCTAGGACTGCGTGATGTAGCGGCAAATTATGTTTGCCAATCCCAGTCAAGCGGCCTTTTGCAATTGACAGATGGAGATTTTGTCAATTCCGATGGTTTTCAAATGTCCGCTGAGATCCTTTGGCACTGCGCCCAGCGTGCCAAGTACCACTGGGACCACTTTCACGGGCTTATGCCAGAGTCGTTGCAGCTCGATTTTTAGATCTTCGTATTTCACTAATTTCTCTAGCTGCTTCTCCTCAATTCTGCTGTCTCCTGGGATTGCGATGTCGATGATCCATACTTTCTTTTTCTCCACAATCAGGATGTCTGGTGTGTTATGCTTCAGAATTCGGTCAGTCGGAAGTCGGAAGTCCCACAGCAGTTTTGCTTGCTCATTTTTTGCTTTGGAGAATAGATTGATCCCCTCTTCATTTGTAGAAGCCCCTCAAATATTGGACCCCTGCTCTCATGTTATCCCTGCTCTTTCTTTTCACTAGACTAGACACGATGATGTTCATCCATCATGTTCGAAGAGGACCTTCACGTCTAATGGGTTGTGGGCTGTACGCGATGTGTCCGCAGGTGGCTGGTAAGGCCTATGTGGGCACGAAATGTTCTGCCACTTGTTGGGCAGAGATGTGTGGGCACCATTGTGGCAGCATTTGCATCTCTGGCTTTGCAGAGTGCTTGCTTCTCTTCTGCTATGAATGTTCTTCTGGCCTCCAATGTCTGGCAGCCTTGGTGGATCAGCATATGTGCCCTGTGGGTCGATTTTGTGCCAGGGTTTCCCAGGAGGTGGTGTCGATATCAAGCAACTTGAAGGAGGCTTTCAATGCATCTTTGCATTGCTTCTTTTCCTCCCCTTCACCCTCTTCCTCTTTCCCTCTGTCCTATTCTTTCCTTATCTTTCTCCTTTTCTCTCCCACTCTCTTTTTCTCTCCCTTCGCCCCATCTCCTCTCTCCCTCTTCCTCTCCCCCTCTCTCCTTTTCTCCCTCTTTAATATCCTTATCTCTCTCTCTCCTTTTCTCTCCCTCTCTCCTTTTCTCTCCCAATCTCCTCCTCTCTCTCTCTTCCTCTCCCCCTCCCCTTCACCCTCTCCCTCTCTCCTATTGTCTCCTACTCTCTCTCTCTCTCCTTTTCTCCCTCTTTCCTATTCTCTTCTTATATCTCTCTCTCTCCTTTTCTCCCCCTTTCTCCCTGTCTTCTTCTCTCTCTTTCTCTCTCTTCCTCTCCTCCTCCTCCTCTCTCCTTCCCCTTCACTCTCCCCATCTCCCCGTCTCCTCCTCTCTCTCTTCCCCCTCCCCTTCCCCCCTCTCTCTCCTACTCTCTCTCTCTCTCCTTTTATCTCCCACTCTCCTTTTATCTCCCACTCTCCCTGTCTCCTTCTCTCTTTCTCTCTTCCTCTCCCCTTTCCTTCTCTTCCACTCTCCATCTCCTTCTCTCTCTCCTTCACTCTCTGTTTGGAGTGTGTGCATGTTTGTGTTTGTGCATGCATTTTTTTTAAAAAGCAAAAACATATTAGGAGCGGAGCATATTATTGAAAGTCTTGGGGAAATATGAATCTGAATATATCTGCCATGCATATATGGTTTTGAAGGTCAGCCTTATGAAGGCGACTGTTCACAATCAAATTTCATGCGCAGGTATGTAGAGCCATTCTCATAAAACTGACAACCTCAGGGCAGCGGAGGGCAGGGGAAATGATGGGATTTGATAAGCTTATATGGAACATATATTAGGAGGTTGTCTTGTGCAAGGTGGCACATATATAATCTTTCTGCAAGGCTGGGTGGGAACAGAAAGGAAAGTCCACAGCCCAAGAGCATAAGTGTTGACAGTGTCCAGTTCGACTCTGATCCAATTTGGATCATTAACTCAATTGAGAAACGTCGATCGAGTTTGACTTCTTGAATTGTGGGTGGATGAATGGATTAGATAGATGGGTAGGTAGGTAGGTAGATTTATCTATTTATCTATTTATCTATTTATCTATTTATCTATTTATCTATTTATCTATTTATCTATTTATCTATTTATCTATTTATCTATTTATCTATTTATCTATTTATTAGATTTGTATGGCGCCCATCTCCGTAGACTCGTAGATAGATAGATAGATAGATAGATAGATAGATAGATAGATAGATAGATAGATAGATAGATGATAGAGGGAGTGTGTGTGTAGTGTGAGAGAGAGAATGATAGAGAGATAGAGGGAGACAGAGAGAAAGAGATGATAGACAAGAGAAAGAGGCCGAATGGATGGAGGGATGGTATGTCTCTACCTCAATCTCAGATCCATACACACACACACACACAAACCTCTATAAATATAAAATACAAAATTCAAACAATCCCAATAAGACTGAAGACCAGATTAAAAATTGTGCCAATCAAAACGGTCCGAAGGTGGATGGATGGATTGATATTAAGAAAAACCTTCCCCTCGCTCCTATGGGTATTATGGCCTGTTACGTTTCTTTGTCATAGTCAAATCGACGCACACACACATGGGACACACATATATGAATATTACATCCCGAATTCCTAATCTCCAAAGAGCTTCTTATCCCAAAACTTGGAAAAAGAGCCAAAACTCCAAGGTTCACTTAAAAAAAAGAAATGACAAGCACATTTTGTAATTCCGATAAGACATGAGATTTTTGGCAGTTGAGTAAGAGAAACCATAAACAACACCCGGAATAAGCAGCTTTCTTTTATTCCCTCCAGGCTTCCACAAATCGGAGAAATGCATCCATATTTCCCTGTCTGAAAAGCTTTAATCAGAAGGGGAGAACATTGGACTGACACCAGAGAGATTCTTTCCTTAATGGGATAGAGGCTAAGCGTAGCATCCAACTTGCAAAATGTGATTTAATTTGGAAGAAAACAGCTCTGCGCTCTTCTGTTTGTCGGTTGATCGTTTACTTAAGACAGGAATGTCAAACTGGATTTCTTCGAAGGATAGATCAGCATTATAATGCTCCGGAACCGCCTTCTACTGCACAAATACCAGCGGTCGATAAGGTCCCACAGAGTTGGCCTTCTCCGGGTCCCGTTGACCAAACACTTTCGTTTGGCGGGCCCCAGGGGAAGAGCCTTCTCTGTGGCGGCCCCGGCCCTCTGGCACCAACTCCCCCCGGAGATTAGAACAGCCCCCACCCTCCTTGTCTTTCACAAGTTACTCAAGACCCACCTATATCTCCAGGTATGGGGGAACTAAGACATCTCCTCCAGGCTCTCTTGTGTTTTATGTTTGGTATGCATGTGTTGTAAGGTTTTTTAACAGTTGGGGTTTTTATTTAATTCTTATTATTAGATTTGTTACATTGTCTACACTGTTTTTTATTGTTGTTGTGAGCCGCCCCGAGTCTTCGGAGAGGGGCGGCATACAAATCTAATTAATAATAATAATAATAATAATAATAATAATAATAATAATAATAATATGTCTCCTTGGGCCAGGGGGGTTGGAAAGGTACAGACGGGATGGACGTTGCCCTCGTTGCCCCATATTTGGCCTGGACAGCCTCCTGTAGAATTTGCCAGCCGAAACAAGGTTCAGGGGGGCTCGTTTATGGCTCCATGGCCTCGTGTAGCAGTTTGCTAGCTGAAAACGGGCCATGGGAGGTGTTCTGCCTGGTCGACGGGCCACCCAAATGAGGCAATTATACAAACACACACACACAAGCTTGAAAAATGCAAAAAGATTTCTTTATGTGCCATTGGCTGTAAGCCTCAGCAACTGCAAGAGAAATGCTGGTTTATCCGTCCAAGTGTCAGAGTTAATCACTCAAGCCAGCAACAGAAGTCTTTCTGGCTTACATCAGCCTATTACTCACTGAGCTTGAGTGTCAGAATTTTCAAAGGTGTCCAAAACGAAACCACAACGCATCGATGTCTCTCTCTCAAAACTGAATGATAAATTCCCACACTGCCTGTTGCACACCCTTCCCTTTTAAACTCTGCGGCAGCATCTTTGATTCCTGACAGCTGTGAGTTAGACCCTCTTTCTGTGTCTGTGCAGCTGCTGCTGGCGTCCCCGCATTCTCTCTTCCTCGTCGGACTCACATGAGACTCTGACTGGAGATCTTACAGGCTCTGCTGACCTCTGTGCCTCTCCACAGAGGTCAGCAGAGCCTGTAAGATCTCCAGTCATCCCCTTCTCCTTCTTGTTCACTGACTCCTCATTAATCCAGACAAAATCAGTGGCCAGAGGACCTGGCCATGAACCAACCACAACAGGGGAAGGATGTTTTTGACTGGCAGAGTGCTGCAGGAGGCCGTGGAGCAGTAGTGGGTTCTAAAACCCATTGCTACTGGTTCACATGTACAGAAGCATCCTGGATGGGTGGGTGCAGCCTCCTATGCTTGCCACTACTGATTCTCCGAACCTGGCAAAACCAGGAACAACCCACCACTGCCATGGAGGCCAAAAATGGGCCACAAGGGAATGGGATGTCATGGGCAGCTGCCCCTTGCATCCCATTTTGGCAGGCAGAGGCATTGCAGGCTGGTCCTTTGATTTTTCCAGGCCATCCCTGTTGGGCCAGATCTAAGCACCACATGGGCCTTGAATTTGACACCTCTCGCCTATTCAGGGAGAGCTCTAAGTGACCCAGAAATATATTTATTAATTAAAATATATAGTTTTTATTGGAACTGTTGCTCCTCTTCCATCTCCTCTTCCTTTTCCTCCTCCTTCTCCTCCTCCTCCTCCACATCTTCTTCCTTTTCCTCCTTGTCCTCCTCTTTCTCCTCCTCCCCTTTCTCCTCCTCTTTTTCCTCCTTTTCCTCCTCCTCTTCCTCCTCCGCTTCTTCCTCTTCTTCCTCTTCTTTCTTTTCTCTTCCTCCTCTTCTTCCTCCTTTTCCTCCTCTTCCTCCTCCTTTCTTTCTTCCTTTTCTTCCTCCTCCTCCTCTTCCTCCTTCTCATTTGTATTAGCCTAACAAAAATCCCCCCAAAAAATCATAAACTCTTTTAAAACATGGGTATCCAACCTTGACAATTTTAAGAGTTTTGGACTTCAAATTCCCAGGGGGGGAAAAAACAGCCAATGTCCAGATTGGGGGCGGCACATTCCCTCCAAAAAGTGTCCATCGATGTGATCATCTCAAGAGTTGACTCAAAAGTTATGGGACATAATCATCTGAAGTCCAGTCCTACGTATTTCCTACCCCTTACTCTAAAATGATATTTTCCCCTATAACGTAGCATTGTTTCTTGTTCTGTTGGGCTCTCTAGTAGAATCCTCCCAAAAATTCACAGGTACAAATTTCAGACACACACACGTTTGAAAATTCAAAACAATGTTCTTTAAAATGAAAATTCACTTAACCTAAGCCCTCTTTTGGTATAGCAACGAGCACTTGTCTCCAAACAAACTGGTAATTGGTACAAGTCCCTTATCAGTTCTGTGATACTTCGTTTGCAGCTGTGAGGCAATTCACAGTCCTTCTTCTTTCACAAAGTGACACACACTTTGCTCTGGTTTAGTTTCAAAGCAGGGAAAAATAAGCACACAAAAGGTCAAAGTCAGTAAAGCAGGCAGGAAACACAAGGATCAGATAATCCTCCACAATGGCCAAACCCACAGGCTGCTCTTTATAGCAGCCTCATTAATGACCACAGCCCCACCCAACCACAGGTGGCCTCATTTTCTTTGATAATAATCTCTCAGTTGTTGCTGCCTATGCATCGCTCTCCGCATGTGTGGCTGTATCATTAACTCTTGTTTTGAATCCAAGGAGGAGCTAGATAATTGATCTCCTTCTGAGCTGCCTGCCCCACTCTCCTCCTCCCTGTCACTCCTGTCTTCTTGGTCAGAGGAGCCTTCATCATCAGATTCCACCGGGGGGGGGACAGGCCTGCAGCATGTGGATGTCTCCCCCACATCCACAGTCCTTGGGGCAGGAGTAGGGCCAGATCTAACCACAACAGTGTCTGCTGTGGGTGTGTTTGGTTCTTGGCTACTGGGAAACAATCACAATGGCACATGACTCCTGACTCATTGCAACACTTCTTGACTTGGCATTTTAGATCCACATCACACTTGAAGGAAAACCAGGAGGTGCAGAAACAGCCTGTGGGAGCTGCTACTAATCTCAATATGCTCATCAATCAGGCTCAAATGACTTTCAGATGAAGCCCGATGACTGTCAACGTGTGAAAAATCACAACTCTCGAAACCTTGAGAACTGTAGTCCTGACCCAATTGGTGGTCAGCATGTTGAAGCAGGGTTGAAGTACAAGCCATGTTAACAGTCTTGGCATCTAATTTGCAAGAATCTTTCGACTGGATCAAGGCAGGGATGATATGGTTTCTAATTACAGTGGAACCTCTACTTAAGAATGCCTCTACTTACATACTTTTCTAGATAAGAACCGGGTGTTCAAGATTTCTTTGCCTCTTCTCAAGAACCGTTTCCCACTTACAAACCCGAGCCTACGAAACTGTAATCAGAAAAGGCAAGGAGAAGCCTCCGTGGGGCCTCTCTGGGAATCTCCTTGGAGGAAACAGGGTCGGAAAAGGCAAGGAGAAGCCTCCGTGGGGCCTCTCTGGGAATCTCCTTGGAGGAAACAGGGTCGGAAAAGGCAGGGAGAAGCCTCCGTGGGGCCTCTCTGGGAATCTCATGGGAGGAAACATGGCCGGAAAAGGCAGGGAGAAGCCTCTGTGGGGTCTCTCTAGGAATTTCCTGGGAGGAAACAGGGCCGGAAAAAGCAAGGAGAAGCCTCCGTGGGGTCTCTCTGGGAATCTCATGGGAGGAAACAGGGCCGGAAAAGGCAGGGAGAAGCCTCTGTGGGGTCTCTCTAGGAATTTCCTGGGAGGAAACAGGGCCGGAAAGGGCAGGGAGAAGCCTCCGTGGGGCCTCTCTAGGAATCTCCTGGGAGGAAACAGGGCCTCCACCCTCCCTGTGGTTTCCCCAATCGCACACATTATTTGCTTTTACATTGATTCCTATGGGGAAAATTGCTTCTGCTTACAAATATTTCTACTTAAGAACCTGGTCACGGAATGAATTAAGTACATAAGTAGAGGTACCATTGTAGTTTGCACCAATAGCAGAATTTCCTCCTTGTTCAAATAATAATAATTTAACAAAGTTGGTAAGAAATATTTCCCTTTATTTGTCCTCACTTTCTTACCTATGAGCTTTAGGGAGGGCCCCCTCGTCCTATTATTGTGTGATAGAGAAAATAACTTTTCTCTATCCACCTTTTCTATCCCATGCATGATTTTATATACTTCGATACATTTTTATTCTAAGCTCACACTATTCAAAGGAATCAAATAAGAAACAGAAAACATATTTAAAAGGTGAAGAACATGCCTAACCTTTTGGGTTTTTATGTCACTTGAGTCCAAGAAGAAGGACACGGAATAGATGACGCTAAGGTGTTCCATTTGCTATACAGTGTTCCCTCAATTTTTGCGGGTTCGAACTTCGCGAATAGCCCATACCACGGTTTTTCAAAAAATATTAATTAAAAAATACTTCGCGGTTTTTTTCCTATACCACGTTTTTTTCCATCCAATGATGTCATACGTCATCGCCAAACTAATAATTTTTGCAAATAAATAACAAAAAAATTAATTATTGTTAATAAATAATTATGTTTATAAATATCAGGATCACTATTCAATGGCGAGTACCAGTAATAATGGTGAGTAAATGGCTGTTAAGGGAATGGGAAATGGTAATTTAGGGGTTTAAAGTGTTAAGGGATGGCTTGTGATACTGTCCATAGCCAAAAATGGTGTACAGTGATCCCCCGATCATTGCGAGGGTTCCGTTCCAGGACCCCTCGCAATGATCGGTTTTTCGCGAAGTAGCGCTGCGGAAGTAAAAACACCATCTGCGCATGCGCAGATGGTGTTTTTACTTCCGCCGCAGCAGCGAGGAGCCGAAGATTGGGGTTTCCCCGCCGCCCACCGCAGACTCCTCGCTGCCGCTCGCCCGCCCTTCGCCCGCCCACGCCGTTCGCTCGCGCCGCTTCCCAGCTGAGTCCTGAAGCGAATTGGCTTCAGGACTCAGCTGGGAAGCGGCGGTGAGCGAACGGCGTGGGCAGGCGAAGGGCGGGCGAGCGGCGGGCGCGGCGGGCAGGCAGGCAGCGGACAAGCCGTTCGCTCGCCGCTGCTCGCTCGCGCCGCTTTTCAGCTGAGTCCTGAAGCCAATTCGCTTCAGGACTCAGCTGGGAAGCCGCGTGGCTGTTTTAAAACGTCGCCGCCGGCATGGGGGGCTTGCCAGCACCCCCCCGAACCCGGGTGGCCGGACGAGCAGCGAGCGAAGGGCGGGTGGCCGGGCGAAGGGCGGGCGAGCGGCGAACGGTGGGCGAGCGGGTGCTGGGGGGGCTTCTCGCCCTCCCGCCAGCAAGAGGGGGAAGACCCAGGGAAGCCGCCCAGCAGCTGATCTGCCCGGCGCCATCTACGCATGCGTGGCCATAAAAAAAAAGGGCGCGCATGCGCAGATGGTGTTTTGACTTCCGGGTTGAAAAATCGCCATATAGCCGTTTCGCAATGATCGGGATCGCAATACCCGGGGGATCACTGTATTTACTTCCGCATCTCTACTTCGCGGAAATTCGACTTTCACGGGCGGTCTCGGAACACATCTCACGCGAAAATCAAGGGAAGACTGTATACTAAATATCAATATTCTTGCAACATCAGAAGGATATCTCTTGATTTTCAAAGTTTTCTGCCAGAATATATCAAGTGGATTCAGAAGTTTTATACTCCGTGGGTGGACTCCCTTTCTCGCCTCTGGGAAATTTCATGTAGGTCATCCACGTTTTCAACCATCCAAAGTCTACTTGAGTTGCACATCACGTTCCGTGGGGTAATGACTTAGAGATTGGCAAAAACCCTTTGAGAGGTTTTTTTTGTCTTCTGCTAATCTTATCAAGGTGTTTCAAGTTTCTGTAGAACTCCTCTAATTATACCCCTATCAAACCGCCTCCACTTTCACCTAATGACACGAGGGACATCAATATCTCTTCTTCTTTTTTTTTCTTCGCCTCCAATCCCGACTTCCTGCCTTACTGTAAAGAGAAGGATCTAAATTTTGGTGTGCCTCTGATGAATTCCAGAATTTCAAGGTGTCTCTTCTGTATGGCACGCGCATATTCCTCAAATAGAATCTGATGTTTCGCTAATAGATTACGATGGGAGTTAATAAGATCAAATTAGGCCCGATCATACCGCATTAGGACACGTCACGTCAAATTAGGTGGCTTGAAGAGTGGTAGCGAGGCATGGAGGACAATTCCCCTACCCACGCACCCCCAAAATAAGTTCTCTGAGCAAACAAGCAGATATCAAACTGGAAAGTTTGGCAGGATTAATTGAAGTCTTTGCTTAACTTCTGCAAAACAGTCGTCTTCTCGATTATCCACTGGTTCCAGGACCATCCCAGGCTTTGAAACTTGGAGATCTGCAGCCATTGATTCTTCATTAAATCATCCATGGATTTATTGACCAGAGAAGCCAAAGGTGAAGGTTTCCTTGTCCAGTCGTGTCCGACTTTTAGGGGCAGTAATCTTCTCCATTTCTCCGAGACAGCCAGTGCTGTCCAAAGATGTTTTCCATGGTTACGTGGCTAGCATGGCTCTTTGCCAAAGGCCCACAGAACATGGTTACCTTCCCACCAAAGAGGTACCTATCTATAGCATGTCTACAGATGGGAAATTGAGCAACTATCCTTGTGGTGTGACAAGAACAATCTAGAACTGAACACACTCAAAACCGTAGAAATGGTGGTAGACTTTAGGAGAAAACCTTACACCTCTCACAATACTGGACAACACAATATCAACAGTAGAGACCTTCAAATATCTAGGTTCTATAATATCTCAAGACCTAAAATGGTCACCTAACATCAAAAACATCATCAAAAAAGCACAACAAAGAATGTTTTTTCTGCGTCAGCTCAGGAAGCTCAAACTGCCCAAGGAGCTGCTGATACAGTCCTACAGAGGAATCATTGAGTCTGTCATCTGCACCTCTATCACTGTCTGGTTTGGTGCTGCAACCCAACAGGACCGACACAGACTTCAGAGGAGAATCAGAACTGCAGAAAAAACAATTGTTGCCAACCTGCCTTCCATTGAGGACCTGTATACTGCACGAGTCAAAAAGAGGGCGGGGAAAATATTTACTGACCCCTCATATCCTGGACACAAATTGTTTCAACTCCTACCCTCAAAACGTCGCTACAGAGCACTGCACACCAAGACAACTAGACACAAGAACAGGTTTTTTTTCCGAACGCCATCACTCTACTAAACAAATAATTCCCTCAACACTGTCAGACTTTCTACTAAATCTGCACTTCTATTCTACTAGTTTTTCTCATCATTCCTATCACCCATTTCCTCCCATGTTGACTGTATGACTGTAACTTGTTGCTCATATCCTAAGATTTTTATTAATATTGCTTCTTCATTGCTTATTTGACCCCTATGACAATCATTAAGTGTTGTACCACATGATTCTTGACAAATGTATATTTTATTTTATGTACGCTGAGAGCATATGCACCAAGACAAATTCCTTGTGTGTCCAATCACACTTGGCCAATAAAAATTCTATTCTATTCTAATCTATTCTATTCTATTCAATTCTACAAGATTCTGTAACAACTTTGCTCCTTACACCATCCATTTTGTAAATTCACAGGATTCTTTTTTCACCCTGCCTTGCTCCGACAATCAGCTGAGCCTTTTTTTCAGCCCTAATGAGGTGCTACCAGTGAAGCCATCTTCTATGCTTTGCTAGCAAGCAACCTTCCACCTTTTTTTTCCAGCCCTAAAGAGGTGCTAACAAGTGAAGCGATCTTCTATGCTTTACTAGGAAAGCTATCGTCCCTTTGCTCGATTTTCTCATTGTTTCTCTCTGAAGAGAGAGAGAGAGAGAAATGAAGCGTTTTAGAAAAGTTGGGGTTTTATCCCCAACCAGGAGATAAGACAGGTATATGCCCAATCAGGGGCTCTGAGTTAAGCCAGGTTTATCTCCAACCAGGGGATAAAAAGCAAGCACATGGGCTTAAACAGACTCAAACTCAACCCGGATAAGACGGTGTGGCTGTGGGTTTTGCCTCACAAGGACAATTCCATCTGTCCATCCATAACCCTGGGGGGGGGGGGAATCACTAACCCCCTCAGAGAGGGTTCGCAACTTGGGCATCCTCCTCGATTCACAGCTCACATTAGAGAAACATCTTTCAGTTGTGGTGAGGGGGGCGTTTGCCCAGGTGCGCCTGGTGCACCAGTTGTGGCCCTATTTGGACCGGGAGTCACTGCTCACAGTCACTCATGCCCTCATCACCTCGAGGCTCGACTACTGTAACGCTCTCTACATGGGGCTACCTTTGAAAAGTGTTCGGAAACTTCAGATCGTGCAGAATGCAGCTGCGAGAGCTATCATGGGCTTTCCTAAATATGCCCATGTCATACCAACACTCCGCAGTCTGCATTGGTTGCTGATCAGTTTCCGGTCACAATTCAAAGTGTTGGTTATGACCTATAAAGCCCTTCATGGCACCGGACCAGAATATCTCAGGGACCACCTTCTGCCGCACGAATCCCAGTGACCAGTTAGGTCCCACAGAGTTGGCCTTCTCCGGGTCCCGTCAACTAAACAATGTCGTTTGGCAGGACCCGGGGGAAGAGCCTTCTCTGTGGTGGCCCCAACCCTTTGGAACCAACTCCCCCCAGAAATCAGAGTTGCCCCCACCCTCCCTAGCCTTTCGTAAGCTCCTTAAAACCCACCTCTGTCGTCAGGCATGGGGGAATTGAGACATTCCCTCCCCCTAGGCTTATAAAATTTATGCATGGTATGTCAGTATGTATGATTGGTTTCTAAATTGGGGTTTTTTAAAATTAACTTAAATATTAGATTTGTTTACATTGTATTATTGTTGCTGTGAGCCGCCCCGTGTCTGCGGAGAGGGGCAGCATACAAATCTGATTAATAAATAAATAAATAATAAAACCAGCAAACTAATGTGCTGAAGCCAGTGATGGGGGCTGGAGTTGCGCATGCATCTTCATTTCCGCCGGTGGAACTGCGTTCCACCCCGTCCTGCCTGCTGCCCACCCCTGCTTATGGGTGAGCTGTTTGAGCGACCATCTGCAAGTTTGATTGTGCTCTGAGAAACGCCCCCCCCCCCCCCGGGTGAAATAAGGCAAATCTTGAAACAGGTAGAGAATTTTATTTTTATTTTTTTTCCTTTTCGTACTTTCATCTGGTGTGTGAAAAATCGTGCCTTTTTTGCAGGCAGTTTTAGGAGAACGATCTACATGTTCGTGGCGATATAAAAACTGTGTAATGTAACCTTAGAGATGTGCTTATGTAAATATTTATAGCACAATTCCTCCACAATCTTCTCTTTTGTAGTCCTCAGTAGGGGAGGGTTGCTTACCTTTTCCTAACAGTGGGCTGCGGGTGGCGCATCGCGGGTGTAAACACATCCCCAGCGCAATTCTGCTTCTGCGCATGCACAGAGGGACAATTTTCCTTCTGCACATGCTCAGGGAGCAAAAAATCACGTTTTTTTTTTTAAAAAGATGGTGGCGTGCATGGACTGGCAAAGACAGATTGGAGCGGTCACACCAGAATTACACAATCGGCGCACCGCCGGTAGGAAACCCACCACTGATCCACACCCATTTGTTGTGGTTAGCTCTGGCCCTGATCCTGCCCCAAGGACTGTGGATGTGGGGGAGACATCCACATGCCGCAGGCCTGTTTTGCCCCCAGTGGAATCTGCTGATGAAGGCTCCTCCGACCAAGAAGACATGAGTGACAGGGAGGAGGAGAGTGTGGCAGACAGCTCAGAAGGAGATCAATTATCTAGCTCCTCCTTGGATTCAGAACAAGAGTTAATGATACAGCCACGGATGCGGAGAGGTGACAACTGAGAGACTATTATCAAAGAAAATGAGGGCCACCTGTGGTTGGGTGGGGCTGTGGTCATTAGTGAGGCTGCTATAAAGAGCGGCCTGTGGGTTTTGGCCATTGTGGAGGATTATCTGATCGTTGTGTTTCGTGACTGCTTTGCTGACTTTGACCTTTTGTGTGCTGATTTTTCCCCGCTTTGAAACTAAACCAGAGCAAAGTGTGTTTCACTTTGTGAAAGAAGAAGGACTGTGAATTGCCTCCCAGCTGCAAGCGAAGTTTCTCAGAACTGATAAGGGACTTGTACCAATTACCAGTTTGTTTGGAGAGGAGTGCTCTTTGCTATCCCAAAACAGGGCTTGGTTTAAGTGAATTTTCATTCTAAAGAACATTGTTTTGAATTTTCAAACGTGTGTGTGTCTGAAATTTGTACCTGTGAATTTTTGGGAGGATTCTACCAGAGAGCCCGACAGAACACCCTTTAATCCATCTTTCTTTAAAAAGTGAGGAACGGAAACTGAGGAAAATGGAAAAGATGACACACAACTTACAATGGCAATTGGGGCTTGGAAAGGGGGCCAGTTGGAGACTTTCCCAGAATTCCCTTGCCTCTGCTGCTTCTGGCATCTTTGCTCTGCCTTGGCCTCCCCACTCCATACCCTGCTATCAATCCCCTATTAAACAAAGCTTTTTCTTTTCTGTTTCTAATCACTGCTTTGTCTCGCAATTTTATATCAAATGTAAAGCTCCCCGTAGCATAATGTCCTCCTCCTATCTTTGTGCTGTCATTGTCTTGCTCCCTTGGTCTCTTCCCATCATTTTGGAATAATTTCTTCTTTAGCATCAAATATGATCTCGTTGGAAATGTCGGCTTCTCCTGGAAAACTCTCCTCCAGGATGTTTAATTAAAACATCTCCATGAAATAGTTTGGGCCAACCTGAAAACAGATCGTGGCGCAAAATCCTTACAAGAATCCTTAGAAAAATATCCCCGTTGTCGTTAGGGTGGAACAAAGCAAAAGTGTGAAAACACGAGGGCTGCAATCACGTTTTACTAGATGGAGAAGTTTACAATGTGGAGAAGAATGGAATGGAATGGACCGAGGAGTCACCACAGTGAAGGAAAGGCACCAGCTACAAAGCGAGCGGAGGCGAGCAAGAGAAGAGATTAGATTAGATTTATTGGATTTATATGCCGCCCCTCTCCTCAAACTCGGGGCGGCTCACAACAAGTAAAAACAATACATAATAACAAATCCAATACCCACCAATCCAATTACAATGTTAAGCTAAAAAAGTCATAAAAAACAACCCCAGCATATTAAAAAAACAAGCACACAATCAATCTAACACCAAAACAACATGGGCAAGGGGGAGATGTTTCAGTTCCCCCATGCCTGACGGCAGAGGTGGGTTTTAAGGAGTTTGCGAAAGGCAAGGAGGGTGGGGGCAATCCTAATCTCAGGGGGGAGTTGGTTCCAGAGGGTCGGAGCCGCCACAGAGAAGGCTCTTCCCCTGGGTCCCGCCAGACGACATTGTTTAGTCGACGGGACCCAGAGAAGGCCAACTCTGTGGGACCGAACCGGTCACTGGGATTCATGCGGCATAAGGCGGTCCCGAAGATATTCTGGTCCGGTGCCATGAAGGGCTTTATAGGTCATAACCAACACTTTGAATTGTGACCGGAAATTGATCGGCAACCAATGCAGACTGCGGAGTGTTGGTGTAACATGGGCATATTTGGGAAAGCCCATGATTGCTCTCGCAGCTGCATTCTGCACGATCTGAAGTTTCCGAACACTTTTCAAAGGTAGCCCCATGTAGAGAGCATTACAGTAGTCGAACCTCGAGGTGATGAGGGCATGAGTGACTGTGAGCAATGACTCCCGGTCCAAATAGGGCCGCAACTGGCACACCAGGCGAACCTGGGCAAACGCCTCCCTCGCCACAGCTGAAAGATGTTTCTCTAATGTGAGCTGTGGATCGAGGAGGACGCCCAAGTTGCGGACCCTCTCTGAGGGGGTCAATAATTCCCCCCCCCAGGGTAATGGATGGACAGATAGAAGAGGAGAGCCCTTCAGCATGGGAAGGAAGAGGAAGCTGGTAGCATCAGCAGCTGCATTTTGGTCAAAGGAGCGGGAGGTTCCCCCCTCTCGCCCAACTGGGTTTCTCTCTCAGGCTCAGTGTATGGGTGTATGGGAGGCGCGTGCTCCTCCTTGTCGCCTTAGAGTCCCTCTTTTTTTTTAAGCCTTAAAGTTTTGGATTTTTTTGATTCCCCTCACCTCCCCTTCTTCCTTCGGCAGCGACTGTCCTCCTCTTAGAAACATAGAAACATAGAAGTCTGACGGCAGAAAAAGACCTCATGGTCCATCTAATCTGCCCTTATACTATTTTCTGTATTTTATCTTACAATGGATCTATGTTTATCCCAGGCATGTTTAAATTCAGTTACTGTGGATTTATCTACCACGTCTGCTGGAAGTTTGTTCCAAAGATCTACTACTCTTTCAGTAAAACAATATTTTCTCATGTTGCTTTTGATCTTTCCCCCAACTAACTTCAGATTGTGTCCCCTTGTTCTTGTGTTCACTTTCCTATTAAAAACACTTCCCTCCTGGACCTTATTTAACCCTTTAACATATTTAAATGTTTCAATCATGTCCCCCCTTTTCCTTCTGTCCTCCAGACTATACAGATTGAGTTCATTCAGTCTTTCCTGATACGTTTTATGCTTAAGACCTTCCACCATTCTTGTAGCCCGTCTTTGGACCCGTTCAATTTTGTCAATATCTTTTTGTAGGTGAGGTCTCCAGAACTGAACACAGTATTCCAAATGTGGTCTCACCAGCATTCTATACAGCGGGATCACAATCTCCCTCTTCCTGCTTGTTATACCTCTAGCTATGCAACCAAGCATCCTACTCTTCTTCCTCCTCCTCCTCCTCCCACCCAAATTCCCAGCTTTTATTTCTTTCCTAATGGGTTTGCACGCATTATTTGCTTTTACCTGGATTCCCATGGGAAAAATTGCTTCTACTTACAAACTTTTATACTTAAGAACCTGGTCATGGAATGAACTAAGTTCTTAAGTAGAGGTTCCACTGTACTTCAGCTACCGAGTGTGTCACTTCTAACCCAACCCCTTTTAAACGCCATGTTTTACTAGATGATAAACACCAGGCTTTACAAGAAGCATCTGTAAGGAGGATGAACCATTGCACGCTCTGGCTTGGATTACGGGAACTATCTTCCCCCATCTAGACCTTCAAGGAATCCGTCTGGACAGCGCGCAAATTATTCTCTGTTTAGCCATTTTGTGGAGAACTGCCAAGTGCTCTCACAATTAACGTCAATCATTCTGCGGGCTTGGCTATGATGTGAACATCTGTCCTCGGGGCGAGTCGATCACTGCAGGCTCCTCCGTAAGAAAGAAGAGATGCCTTAACGAAGGGCTGCATCTGGAAAACATGAAAGGAAGCTGGTTATCTCTGCTGGAGGGGTGGTTAAGGTTCGGTTGTTCCCAAGGTCAGTGAGACCGTCCGTGTAAACAACGTTGAGCCTTCTGATGTGCTCGCAGTGGCCGAGTCTGGTCGTAGATGTCAAGCGAGGAGAAGTCAATAGAGTCCATCCACATTTTATTTACATATTTACTTACTTACTTACTTACTTACTTACTTACTTACTTACTTACTTATTTACTTATTTACTTATTTACTTATTTACTTATTTACTTATTTACTTATTTATTGGATTTGTATGCCGCCCCTCTCCATAGACTCGGGGCGGCTAACAACAGTAATAAAAAACAGCGTGTAAATCCAATACTAAAACTACTAAAAAACCCTTATTGTAAAACCAAACATACATACAAACAAACTTATCATGCATAAATTGTAAAGGCCTAGGGGGAAAGAATATCTCAGTCCCCCCATGCCTGATGGCAGAGGTGGGTTTTAAGGAGCTTACGAAAGGCAAGGAGGGTGGGAGCAATTCTAATCTCTGGGGGGAGTTGGTTCCAGAGGGCCGGGGCCGCCACAGAGAAGGCTCTTCCCCTGGGCCCTGCCAAATGGCATTGTTTTGTTGACGGGACCCGGAGAAGACCCACTCTGTGGGACCTAACTGGTCGCTGGGATTCATGCAGCAGAAGGCGGTCCCGGAGATAATCCTTAGACTCAGGCGCCTTACAATATGTTAGCCTTTTTATCTATCTACTTATCTACCTATCTACCTATTTACTTCTCAGCTGGTAATGACGAGGTGACTTTCAGCTTTTCTCTTCAGCTCTCAATCACAATCAGTTTGACTCCCAGAGAGGAGGTCTGCAGGTTTTTGTCATGTTGTAATAAAAAGTTATATGAACTGGGAGCCTGGAATGAATTATAATTTCATTTGCATCTGATCAGAACCATGGTCTGATTAATTTCAGTCTACGTGATGCTATCTGCAGCGGGAGCCCAGGGAAACCTGGCTATCACAAATCTGTCACCAGGTTTGAGCAGAAAAACGTCAAGCAAGGGAGGAGGACACCTCGTTGTGATGCTTTTTTGTCTGATGGAGCAACGTGAACAACATTGACAAGGTGTGTCCTGTTTCAAAATGCAGGTTACGTCTTGGGACGGAACTTCCTTAGATGGTTTTCCCTTCAACCTTCACAATCCACCACTTCTCAGTTTACACGTGACATTTTGCCACTTTTTAAATTAAAAAAAGTTTTTTTTACAGTGGTACCTCTACTTACAAACTTAATTTGTTCAGTGAACAGGTTCTTAAGTAGAAAAGTTTGTAAGAAGAAGCAATTTTTGCCATAGGAATCAATATATAAGCAAAAAATGTGTGTGATTGGGGAAACCACAGGGAGGGTGGAGGCCCTGTTTCCTCCCAGGAGGTTCCTAGAGGGGCCCCACAGAGGCTTCTCCCTGCCTTTTCCGGCCCTGTTTCCTCCCAGGAGGTTCCTAGAGAGGCCCCATAGAGGCTTCTCCCTGCCTTTTCCGGCCCTGTTTCCTCCCAGGAGATTCCAAGAGAGGCCCCACAGAGGCTTCTCCCTGCCTTTTCCAGCCCTGTTTCCTGCCAGGAGATTCCCAGAGAGGCCCCACAGAATATTCTCCCTGCCTTTTCCAGCCCTGTTTCCTCCCAAGAGATTCCTAGAGAGGCCCCACGGAGGCTTCTCCCTGCCTTTTCCAGCCCTGTTTCCTCCCAAGAGATTCCTAGAGAGGCCCCACGGAGGCTTCTCCCTGCCTTTTCCGGTTGCATTTTCAGAGGCTCAGGTTTGTAAGTGGAAAATGGTTCTTGAGAAGAGGCAAAAAAATCTTGAACACCGGGTTCTTATCTAGAAAGCTTCATAAGTAGAGCCGTTCTTATGTAGAGGTACCACTTAGGTAGAGGTAGCTAGATGGAAAACTTTTTCAAAGCTTCCTTTTCCTCTGGTGCTCTTGCCAATGTATTCGGTGGTAGATCTTAAATGGTTGGTTGCCACTCGCTTCCCGCCTGCGCTCTCCTTTCAAAGCCAGCTAGATTTTCAATGTCAACGTCTATTCATTTCAGCCAGGCGTCTGTCTGGGTCTTCAGAAAAGAAGGGGCCCTGAAGCACTTTTGCCTCCACTGAATCAGCCAACAGCACAGTTCAAACTCCGCGTTGTGCTGCTGTGTACAGTTGGACAGCAACCTACCAATGTTAAGACTATTTTAAGAGCAAATTGACTTTTTTCCCCCTGACAAGCATAGAGTCCAATGTTTCCTGAGTAGCTGGAAAGTGGTGAATGTCATTTGATGGAGCTGCCTTTCATCTATCTATCTATCTATCTATCTATCTATCTATCTATCTATCTATCTATCTACCTACCTACCTACCTACCTACCTACCGATCATCTATCTATCTATCTATCTATCTATCTATCTATCTATCTATCTATCTACCTACCTACCTACCTACCTATCATCTATCTATCTATCTATCTATCTATCTATCTATCTATCTATCTACCTACCTACCTACCTATCATCTATCTATCTACCTACCTACCTACCTACCTACCTATCATCTATCTATCTATCTACCTACCTACCTACCTACCTACCTATATCTATCTATCTATCTGTCTGTCTGTCTGTCTGTCTGTCTGTCTGTCTGTCCGTCCGTCCGTCCGTCCATCCATCCATCCATCCATCCATCCATCCATCTATCTATCTATCTATCTACCTACCCACCCACCCACCCACCCACCCACCCACCTATCATCTATCTATCTATCTATCTATCTATCTATCTATCTATCTATCTATCTATCATCTATCTATCTATCTATCATCTATCTATCTATCTATCTGTCTATCTGTCTATCTGTCTATCTGTCTATCCGTCTATCCATCTATCCATCTATCCATCTATCCATCTATCCATCCATCCATCCATCCATCCATCCATCCATCCATCTATCATCTATCTATCTATCTATCTATCTATCTATCTATCTATCTATCTATCTATCTATCCTTCTCACCTTAAGGCCTTCCTTTATATTCCTTTATATTATATTCAAGAGCTGGGGTGGCACAATGGTTAGAGTGCAGCACTGCAGGCTACTTCAGCTAACTGCTAGCTGTAGATCAGCAGTTCAAATCTCACCACCGGTTCAAGGTTGACTCAGCCTTCCATCCTTCTGAGGTGGGTCAAATGAGAACCCAGAATGTTGGGGGCAAGAGGTTGACTCTGAATCTTATTTTTGTTTAATTATTATTATTATTATTATTATTATTATTATTATTATTATTATTATTATTTATATGCTGCCCCTCTCCAAGGACTCGGGACAGCTTATAACCTATGAAAAGACAATATACAATATAAATATCTCAAAAATCCAATTAATTTAGCGAATTATGGTAAAAACCCTAATAACCTTTTTTTTAAATCATTCATTCCCATTCAACAACAGACATACCCACACTCACATAACCCACAAATGGATTTTGATCCATCCCCTTTTCCAAAACTGATGCTTAGCAGCCCACCAGCCTGTGACGTCTTTCATTTTGTTTCTGAGATGTGGTAAAATTATCCCATTTTATATGTATAAGATCTGTGATGGTGGTAGCTGTTCTGTTGGGCTCTCTGGTAGAATCCTCCCAAAAATTCACAGGTACAAATTTCAGACACACACACGTTTGAAAATGCAAAACAATGTTCTTTATAATGAAAATTCCCTTAAACCAAGCCCTCTTTTGGTATAGCAAAGAGCACTCGTCTCCAAACAAACTGGTAATTTGTACAAGTCCCTTATCAGTTCTGTGATACTTAGCTTGCAGCTGGGAGGCAATTCACAGTCCTTCTTCTTTCACAAAGTGACACACACTTTGCTCTGGTTTAGTTTCAAAGCGGGGGAAAATCAGCACACAAAAAGTCGAAGTCAGCAAAGCAGTCACGAAACACAAGGATCAGATAATCCTCCACAATGGCCAAACCCACAGGCTGCTCTTTATAGCAGCCTCACTAATTACCACAGCCCTACCGAACCACAGGTGGCCTCATTTTCTTTGATAATAATCTCTCAGTTGTTGTTGCCTATGCATCGCTCTCCGCATGCGTGGCCGTATCATTAACTCTTGTTCTGAATCCAAGGAGGAGCTAGATAATTGATCTCCTTCTGAGCTGTAACCCCCCCCCTCCTCCTTCCTGTCACTCATGTCTTCTTGGTCAGAGGAGCCTTCATCAGCAGATTCCACCGGGGGCAAAACAGGCCTGCAGCATGTGGATGTCTCCCCCACATCCACAGTCCTTGGGGCAGGAGCTGGGCCAGAGCTAACCACATCAGTAGCAGAGGGGGATTCTTCTTCTTGCTCAAAATTAAGGAGAAAGAGGGTGAACCAAACTCAGAAAGGTTGAGCAGAGGCCCATAGAATTCAAAGAGCATCCGCCAATTCTGATGGACACACCAATTGATTGGACATCAATCTTTAAGCCAACACAGTGAATTGGAGTCGTCTTTTCATTTTTTCATTACTGCAGCCGATACCTCTGAATTTTCAAGAGCTTGTCCACCTCCTCAGCTGGAATTTTGACAAAGTCCACTGAAGCTAAAAAAATAATAATAATCCAAAATAAGTCTGGGCACAGATCCAGTCATCGGGGGAGAAGAAATGTTGAAAGGACCTCTTCTCAAGAATGATTATTTTTACCCAGTGATCTCGGGGAGAAAATGAAAAAAGAATACAAGGATGAAAAGGACAGCATAACAGATTTGGCAAAAATTTCACAGCCTGGTGCGCAAACTCCCTCCTCCATCAAACAATTTGCATCTCTTGTTGCAAACAACTGCCCTTACTACCTGTAGTGGGTAGGCAGGTTTTTTACCGTGTGATTACTCCTTACATAAACTTCTTGGTGTGCATGTTTTGGGTTCTGCTGCAAAATTAAGACTCGTGTGCAAACTGGATTGTGGTCCTCATTTGCATATTTACAATTAGGCCGTCTTATTTAATCATGCAGTCCAAACAAAAGTCTCCCATGTTCTTAACCAGCTTTTAAAAAGAAACTAGAAAGAGGACAGGTTGGATTGAAACTAAGGTAATGGATGACTACAGCATATTCTTGGCTGTAACAGACAGGAACGAAAGCTACCAACATCGACTTAACCAGGGGTGAAATTAGATTTCAGGAATGCAAGATGCTCTCTGGTTTTGTCTGGATTAATTTCGATATCTTCCAATGTCTGGATTGATACCTGAAAATGAAAAGGGGAAAACATTGGCAAGTGACATTTGCAAAGGCATTGGTGATGGTCGCCTGTCTTAAAGTTGTGGAAGGAAGGAAGGAAGAAGGAAGGAGGGAAGGGGGGAGGGAAGGAGGGAGGGAAGGGAGGGCAAGAGGAGAAGGAGGGAGGGAAGGAAAGAAGGAAGGACAGAGGAAGAGGAAAGGGATGAAAGGAGGGAGAGAAGGAAGGAAAGACAAAGTAAGAGGAGAGAGAGGGAGAGAAGGAAGGAGGGGAAGGAAGGACGGGAAGAAGAGAAGGAGGGATGGAAGGAAAGAAGGAAGGACAGAGGAAGAGGAAAGGGAGAGAAGGAGGGAGGGAGAGAAGGAAGGAAAGACAAGGTAAGAGAAAGAGGGAGGGAAGGAAAGAAGAAAGGACATAGGAAGAGGAAAGGGAGGGAGGGAGAGAAGGAAGGAAAGACAAGGGAAGAGGAGAGGGAGGGAGGGAGGGAAGGAAGGAAGGAAGGAAGGAAGGAAGGAAGGAAGGAAGGAAGGAAGGAAGGAAGGGAGTCCTGCATATATGGCCAAAGGCTGCCCCCGGGAACTCTCCATGGTACTGAACTACTCTTCTGTTGGTTTCTGCTCTTGGTTTCTCATTAGCAGGAAAAGATTATGCTGTGACTCATTTACATCAACCTATTTTGTACATCAGAATTAGTTCCTGACAGATAAAGAGTTGAGACTTTCTCACTTGAAAGGGTGGAAATGGTTCTATGTGCTGTAAAAATCCTGTTTTTTTCCGAGAAAAGTACAGTCTTGAAGAGGACGAAACAAGGGATAAAAAGAGGGTGGACTTTGAAGGTTTGGGAAGGAAGGAGGGAGGGAGGGAATGAGGAAGGAAGGAAGGAGAGGGGAAGAGAAGAGAGAGGGAAGGAAGGAAGGATTCGGGAAGAGGAGAGGGAGGGAGGGAAGAAAAGAAGGACAGGGGAAGAGGAGAGGGAGGGAGGGAGGAAGGAAGGTCAGTCAAGGGGAGGACAGAGGTCCCTCAGGAAGAAAGCAATGCCCTTCCAGGGTTCTTTTTCCTGGAGTTTGACCTGTCCAGAAGGGCCCATTACCTCTGCAACTTCCACCAATTGTTTTCAGATGACTCTGAATACCAATTTGAAGACAGTTCACTCGATAGTTTGAAGCTGGCTGGGAGAGTTGTCACTCCTTCTATTTTTAGCCCTGTTCTCCTGCCTTCAGCAGGAATTGAATGCAGAGACAGTTGGCTGGCAAAGGTCTTCCCACCCATTTGTCTTTAGGGTACCGTAGCCATGTGTGCTAATTTATAGAAGGCCATCCAAGGACAGCTTCGGAATAAAGAAGCACAAAGTTTTTCCGTTCTTCCAAAATGAAAGGTTACCGACAATGTCTCTCATCAACCCTTGATACACTTACGAAAGGGCTGGAGGTTGGTTATTTTGGGCTACACCCCAAAATCTCTGCATCCCAGATCTGCATTTCGGTGTGATGGGATTTCTGAATTAGAATAGACTTTTATTCGTATGCATAGGATTTATTGTGGTTCATGATTTTATTTTGGGGGTTTATACTGTGACATGGATGGCAGAGAGTCACCATAGAAGCTCAGTTGAATCTTCATTTTCAAGGATTTGCTGAGCTCCGTTGAATGTCTCTTGATCTGGAAGGCCAGAAGATACTTTCTTAGTAGCATTTAGATTTATATATGGCTTCACAGTGCTTTTACAGCCCTTTCTAGGCAGTTTAAAGAGAGTAAGCCTATTGCCCCTATTGTGGTTCAGCCTGAGGCTGCTCAGGGACCGGCTGTGTCTCTGCTGGCTCCATGCCCGGAGGAGGATGACAGTGAAGAGGAGGGGGCTGAACAGTCGGACGGGGGAGAGGAAAATCAGGAATGGGATGAAGGAGAACAGCATGAGAGCCCCGGGGGGGGGGGGGGGGGGCTCTCCCCAGCCAGTAGTTTGGAGTCATTAGGTGATGAAGCTCAAGCCGTCATTGACATGCGACAGAGACGGTCAGATCAAAGAAAGGAGCAATTAAAGAAGTATTATCAGCACTGAATTAGGAACAGCTGGGTTTGGGTGTGGTCCTCCTTAGCAGGGTTTAAAAGGCAGGCAAGCCCCTGAAGCCATGTGGAGTGTTATCAGTTTGGAGTTGCGTTATCCTGTCTTGTTTCTCGGCATCTCTGTTCCTGGCTTGTGGCCCAGCAGCTTTGGAAGACCCGTGGGAGGTGTAGGCCTGCTATCTACAGCCTCGGCTTGGCAGCAAGAATCCTGTATTGCTGCATGGACTTTTGCCTTCGTGGATATATCTGAGGATACAGCATTTTCCTGTTTGTAAGGACATTTTCTGTTACATGTGTTTTTCTTGAATTTTATAAAACTGCCTTTGCCTTTTACCAGTGTGTCTGGCTTCTCTTTTTGGGTTGGTATTGGCTTCTGGAGTGACCCAGACAGAACAGCTCCCAACAATCTGGGTCCTCATTGTACCCACCTCAGAAGAATGGAAGGTTGAGTCAACCTGGAGCTACTGAGATTTGATCTGCCAAACTGCCGTACTGCCCTCTAACCACTGCACCACTGAGGCTCTTAGTGAAGAAAGAAAGAAAGAAAGGAAGGAAGAAAAAAGGAAGGAAGGAAGGAAAGAAAGAAGGAAAGAAAGAAAGAAGGAAATAGTTATAGCATAGCAATAGCGTTTAGACTTATATACCGCTTCACATTGCTTTACAGCCCTCTCTAAGCAGTTTACAGAGAGTAAACATATTGCCCCCCACAATCTGGGTCCTCATTTTACCAACCTCGGAAGGATGGAGGGCTGAGTCAACCTTTGAGCCTACTGAGATTCCATCTGCCAAACTGCTGGCAGCTGGTGATTGGCAGAAGTAGCCTTGCAGTACGTACTGCACTCTAACCACTGCACCACCAAGGCTCTTAATTGCAGGAGTTTGATAAGAATTCTGCTCTCCCCGTTGTTCTGCCGCGCTCTCTGGTAGGAGCCTCCCGAAAATTCAAGGGTACAAATTTCAGACACACCCACGTTTGAAAATTCAAAACAATGTCCTTTATTTATTTATTTTATTTATTTATTTATTTTGTCCAATACATAATACATACTGAAGAGGATAGACATGAAGTATTATATAGAGAGAAAAGATATAAAAGTAGAGGAGAAGATATATGAAAGGAAGAAAAGATATATGATATATGAGATAAGGAGAGACAATTGGACAGGGGACGAAAGGCAGGCTAGTGCACTTATGTACGCCCCTTACTGACCTCTTAGGAACCTGGAGAGGTCAATCGTGGATAGTCTAAAGGTAAAATGTTGGCGGTTAGGGGTTGACACTACTGAGTCCAGTAATGAGTTCCATGCTTCGACAAGTCGATTGCTAAAGTCATATTTTTTACAGTCAAGCTTGGAGCGATTAATATTAAGTTTGAATTTGTTGCGTGCTCTTGTGTTGTTAGATTAGATTAGATTTATTGGATAAATATGCTGCCCCTCTCCGCAGACTCGGGGCGGCTCACAACAATGGCAAAAACAATACATAGTGACAAATCCAATACCCACCAATCCAATTACAATTTTAAGTTAAGAAATTCATAACCCCAATATATATAAAGAACAAGCACACAATCAATCAAACACCAAAACAACATGGGCAAGGGGGAGATGTTTCAGTTCCCCCATGCCTGACGGCAGAGGTGGGTTTTAAGGAGTTTACGAAAGGCAAGGAGGGTGGGGGCAATCCTAATCTCAGGGGGGAGCTGGTTCCAGAGGATCGGAGCCGCCACAGAGAAGGCTCTTCCCCTGGGTCCCGCCAGACGACATTGTTTAGTCAATGGGACCCGAAGAAGGCCAACTCTGTGGGACCTAACCGGTCGCTGGGATTCGTGCGGCAGAAGGCGGTCCCGAAGATATTCTGGTCCGGTGCCATGAAGGGCTTTATAGGTCATAACGAACACTTTGAATTGTGACCAGAAACTGATCGGCAACCAATGCAGACTGCGGAGTGTTGGAGTAATATGGGCATACTTAGAGAAGCCCATAATTGCTCTCGCAGCTGCATTCTGCACGATCTGAAGTTTCCGAACACTTTTCAAAGGTAGCCCCATGTAGAGAGCGTTACAGTAGTCGAGCTTCGAGGTGATGAGGGCATGAGTGACTGTGAGCAATGACTCCCGGTCCAAATAGGGCCGCAACTGGCAGTTGAAGCTGAAGTAGTCATTGACAGGCAGGACGTTGCGGCATATGATTTTGTGGGCAATACTTAGATTGTGTTTTATCACAAAATTCAAAAGAAACAAAGCGCCCTTTCTCTATTGCAAAGAGCACATCATCCTTTTTGGCTTTGAGGTGGTGGTGGGGAGGGATGATATTGGTCATCTGTTACCCTCCCCAATCACCAAACCTTGTTTTCTTTCCGCTTCGCTCAATCCCCTCTCCAGCTGGAACCCATGCGTGCGGGGCATAGTTCCCTCTAAGCTGAGCAGTGAGCAATCGCTCACTTAAAAATCATCATCAACTCAGAGTTTTCCAAACCTGCCCAGAAGCCGAGAGGGAAAGAGTGAGAGGGAAGGAGAGAGAGAGGAAGAGAGAGAAACAGATAGAAAAAAGAGAGGAAGGAAAAGGGAAAGAAAAAGAATGGGAGTAAGGAAGAGAGAGAAAATCAAAATCTAGTTTGAAACTAGCTCAACTATTTAAGTGGCATTTTGATATTGATAGAGTTGCCCTATTATGAGCTCACTGTTATAGACACACAGTACAGGATTTTATTTTGAAATTCTCTGAGGCAAAACAGGGTGGGTTTTTTATTTGTTTGTTTGCTTATTTATTTATTATTTCTGTGCCACCCAGTCCCGAAGGGACTGCCGCTCAGACACTATACTTTTCCGCCCACCCCCCCCAAAAAATTAGAGGGAATACTGGTGCGGGGTAGAAAAAAGAAATGGAAAAATGACCGGGCCCGACCTATCTGAGCTCAATGATTAATTGTTCAGAGTTTGCAGCCAGGATTGTGCCGGGATGCGCCTCCTAGGTGATACTAATTAGGCTCCTTATTCTTGGGGATGTCAACATCCTAGCGGGCAACAAGAGATCCTCTGCAACCGTTTCGGTGGGGCCGGTCTCTGTTTATTATACACAGTGTCAAGTGGTATTTAATTAGCCTTAAAGAAGCTGAAAGGAGAACGACACCACGGCTCGGGAAAGTAGGAATAGCTGGGCCTCCAATTCTGCCGAGGACCCCAAGTGGGAGGATTTGGAGAAGATGTTTGTGTTGCTATGGCGATGGTTTTTCTACCTCTAACCCAGCCACATCCAATTCCAAGCAGGGATGGGAGACTGTCAGGATTAATACGAAACAGGGATCTGCGATCCTGGGCAGAAAAATCTCTGGAAGGTAGAAATTTACCCACCGGCCTGCTGGATTTCCATGATGGCATTTGAAGGCATCGGATAGTGGTTTGCGTTCAAAGGTTGGGAGCGACCTGTGTGGCTAAGGATAAACCACCCATTTCAGTTTCTCTCGAGTTTCTGACTGCTTTGGTCTTCCAACTGGTCCCTTCCAAGGTCGGTAGAATGAGGACCTAGATTGATGGGGGCAAGAGGCTGATTCTGTAAACCATTTAGAAAGGGCTAGAAAAGCACTGTGAAGTCATATATAAGTCTGCTGTAGCTTGGGAAGGGAGGGAGGGAGGTTAAGGGTCAGAGGTCTCTAAGGAAGAAAACAATACCCTTCCAGGGTTTTTTTTTCCTGAAGTTTGACCTGGCCAGAAGGGCCCATTACTGCTGCAAGGAAGGAAGGAAAGAGGAGCAGGAGGAAGAAGATGGTGAAGAAGAAGAAGAAGAAGAAGAAGAAGAAGAAGAAGAAGAAGAAGAAGAAGAAGAAGAAGAAGATGGTGAAGAAGAAGATGAAGTTGGAGATGGACATGGTGAAGAAGATGAAGAAGAAGAAGAAGAAGAAGAAGAAGAAGAAGAAGGAGATGGTGAAGAAGAAGGAGAAGATGATGAAAAAGAAGAATAGGAGGAGGAGGAGAAAAAGGAGGAGGAGGAAGAAGAATTGGAAGAGGGAAAGGAGGAAGGGGAGGAGGAAGAAGAAGATGATGATGAAGATGAAGATGGTGAAGGAGAAGGAGAAGGAGAGGAGGAAGAAGAAGAAGAAGAAGATGATGATGATGATTAAGGAGAAGGAGAAGATGATGAAGAAGATTAGGAGGAGGAGGAGAAAGAGTTGGAAGAGGAAAAGAAGGAAGAGGAGGAGGAGAAGGAAGAGGAGAAGGAGGTTCTCCTGTGGCAGCAAACTGTATGTGATCTTAGTAGACATATGAAGCAGAAGCTACAAGCAATAAAATAAAGACTTTCAAACGATCTAATTCTACCAGACACTTTCCCCCACCACAATGATAAATTTTCAAAGTCTTTATTTCCATTTATATATTGCATAACCCTATAATTGGGTGGGTGGGCAGAGGAGGAGAAAGCCTGCTCTGTGTACTTCTTCATGGCTAATTCTGATTGATTGCACATTGGGGCTTGGGATGACACTGATCCCCGTCTCTCCTAGGACCATCTGCTAAAAGGCATCAGCGCGGTTAGACAGCCGGAAGAAAAGACCCCATAGAAAACATTTCCCCACAGCTGAACACGGGCACGGAGCGCATATTTCTCAGGCTACCTGACACCTCCCTGCAACACCCTCCGTCCAGGGTGTGAGATTTACAGGGGATTTACATTAACCCACGTGTGAGTCTGCAGGCAGCTGTCTGGTTCTCCATGGCAACTATGCAAATTGGAGGGTTCTTCCTCCCCCCCTCCCCTCTTTCTTCATTCCTTCCAAACTCACCCAAAATCCAGCATGCATAAATTTGGAGAAGCCTGACCCAATGGATTTTCTGTGCACTTCTTTATGATGAGAAGGGGGCAAAGAATATATTCTTTCTACAATAGAATAGAATTTTATTGGCCAAGTGTGACTGGACACACAAGGAATCTGTCTTGGTGCATATGCTCTCAGCGTACATAAAATAAAATATACATTTGTCAAGAATCATGTGGTACGACACTTAATGATTGTCATAGGGGTCAAATAAGCAATGGAGAAGCAATATTAATAAAAATCTTAGGATAGAAGCAACAAGTCACAGTCATACAGTCAACATGGGAGGAAATGGGTGATAGGAATGATGAGAAAAACTAGTAGAATAGAAGTGCAGATTTAGTAGAAAGTCTGACAGTGTTGAGGGAATTATTTGTTTAGTAGAGTGATGGCGTTCGGAAAAAAACTGTTCTTGTGTCTAGTTGTCTTGGTGTGCAGTGCTCTGTAGCGACATTTTGAGGGTAGGAGTTGAAACAATTTGTGTCCAGGATGTGAGCGGTCAGTAAATATTTTCCCCGCCCTCTTTTTGACTCGTGCAGTATACAGGTCCTCAATGGAAGGCAGGTTGGCAGCAATTGTTTTTTCTGCAGTTCTGATTCTCCTCTGAAGTCTGTGTCGGTCTTGTTGGGTTGCAGCACCAAACCAGACAGCTATAGAGGTGCAGATGACAGACTCAGTGATTCCTCTGTAGAACTGTAACAGCAGCTCCTTGGGCAGTTTGAGCTTCCTGAGCTGGCGCAGAAAAAACATTCTTTTTTTGTGCTTTTTTGATGATGTTTTTGATGTTAGGTGACCATTTTAGGTCTTGAGATATGATAGAACCTAGAAATTTGAAGGTCTCTACTGTTGATACTGTTCTATCTATCTATCTATCTATCTACCTACCTGTCTACCTACCCATCCATCCATCCATCCATCCATCCATCCATCCATCCATCCATCCATCCATCTATCTATCTATCTATCTATCTATCTATCTATCTATTTTTGGAGTCCTTGGAGAGGGGTTGCATACAAATCTAATAAATATCTATCTATCTATCTATCTATCTATCTATCTATCTATCTATCTATCTATCAACATAGAAGATTGATGGAAGAAAAAGACCTCATTGTCTATCTAGTCTGCCCTTATACTATTTCCTGTATTTTATTTTAGGATGGATATATGTTCATTCCAGGCATTCAGTTACTGTGGATTTACCAACCATGTCTGCTGGAAGTTTGTTCCAAGCATCTACTACTACTCTACTAATCTATCTCTATCTATCTATCTATCTATCTATCTATCTATCTATCTATCTATCTATCTATCTATCTATCTATCTATCTAATCTTTAGTACCAGATTTTATTTCTCAGAAATACCTGCATCACTGTTTTAGCAGAACATAACCTCCTTCCATTTTCTTACTCACATTCCAAGTCTTGATTTTTATCAGCCTGGTAGCTTTTTCTGATTGGTTAGGAAAATAACCTAAGTCCTACACGATTGCTGATCGGCTACATTGGCCCAAAGAACAAGTTTGGCAAAAAATTAAGAATTCATCCCAACATTGAGAAGAAAGCTAGAGGTGGCGTGCAAATGGTTAATTTTCCCTGCCTTGTTTTGTACAGAACCAAAGAGTCTTCTACTGTTATTAAGTCAATAATTAAGCGTATTTGAAATGGGAGCTGCAGCTTCCCTTTAAATGGGTTAATGATAGAAGGACTTGATCAAAATTGCTATGTTGATTTTATGTTAATGGGTATTTGACAATGAGCTGAACTATTAGCCGGGGATAAGTGGAACTAACTGCGCAGGCATTAGGACAAAATATAATTGAAAGACGCTGGGGAAGAATGAAAGAGTGGGGTTCCTGCCCTTTGGCAAAGGAGACTCACTCCTGAAAGTGAGACAATAGCGTGCAAACAGTGTGCAAATAACTGGGCAGGAGAGAGAAAGGAAGAGTAGCCCAAGGCGTGTTTAAAATTCAGCATCATCGGAAAATTGCTGGAGGAGTGCGATAGGATCCTAAATGAGATTTTCTTTTAAACAATCATTGTTTTATTATTACTAATGTTACTTTATTAGCCATCCACCTCCAGGGGATTCTTTTGGTCTCTTTTTTTTTAAAAAAAATATTTTTATTAAACTGATCAGAATATATAATATATTGAAAATAGTGGGAAAGAGGAAGGAAGGAAGGAAGGAAGAAAGAAAGAAAGAAAAATAGATAGAAAGAAAGAAGAGAAAGAGAGAAAGAAAGAAGGGAGGAAGGAAGGAAGGAAAGAGAGAGAGAAAGAGAGAGAGAGAAAGAAAAAGAAAGAAAGAGAGAAAGGGAGAGAGAAATAAAGAAAGAAGAGAAAGAAAGAGAGAAAGAAAGAAGAGAAAGAAAGAAAGAAGAGAAAGAAAGAAAGAAAGAAAGAGAAAGAAAGAAAGAAGGGAGGGAGGAAGGAAGGAAAGAGAGAGAGAGAGAAAGAAAGAGAGAAAGGGAGAGAGAAAGAAAGAAAGAGAGAAAGAAAGAGAGAAAGAAAAAAATTAAAGAGCAATGAATGGAAACAAATCAAGGAGAGAACTAAGGAGAAATTCCCTGACAGTGAGAACAATTAATCAGTCGAAAAACTGATGAATTCTTGTGAATTCTCCAACACTGGAAGTTTTTTAAAAAAAGATTGGGAAGCCATTTTTCTGTAATCACATAGGGTCTCTTGCTTGGGCAGAAGGCTAGACTAGAAGACCTCCAAGGTCCCTTCTATTATTCTGATTTCAGTTGCAGAAGTCTAACCCTCTGCTCATGCTGTGGACTCCATACCAATTTTAGATCAAATGGTTGTCCAATCTCTTCTTCAAAACTTCCAGTGATCCGCAACTTCTGGAGGCAAGCTGTTCCACTGGTTCATTGTTCTCATCGTCAGGAAAGTTCTCCTGAGTTCTAGATTGCTTCACTCTGTGATGAGTCTCCATCCATTGCTTCTTCTCTGCCTTCTGGTTCTTTGGAAATGAGGTTGTCCCTTTCTTCTTTGTTGCAGCCTGTCAAATATTGGAAGACTGCTGTCATGTCTCCCCTCTGTTGTGTTTGGGCCTGGGCCAGCCGTTTCTCCCACAGATGGGAGAGACGTGGCACAAAGTGAATATGAAAGCCTGGCTGACAGCCAGGAAGATGTGGCAGACAGCCAGGAAGATGTGGCAGACAGCCAGGAAGATGTGGCAGACAGCCAGGAGGACGAGGCCACTGGGACGCAGGATTCAGCAGACAGTCTTTCCTCTCTGGGTTCTTCTGCAGATCAATATATTGATCTACGTAGCCGAAGAGCTATGCAAAGAAGGGATCGCTTTAAGGAGTATTACAAATCATTATAGGAGCACCTGGGCTGGGTGTGGTTCCCTTAATGAGGGCTAAAGGGATAAAAGGGAACAAAGGCCAAGGCAAACTGTGGCTGTTTATCTGTGTTGTTTTGTGGTTCCTGCTTCGATGTTTCTGTGCCGTTGGAGTTTTCAACCCAGCTTTTTCAGACAAGTGGGAGGTGAAAACTCTGGGACTTGCTGTTTGCTTCAAAGATTCAAAAGGACTCCTGAAACGTCTTTGCTCATTCCAGGTTGTCTTTGTTTGTTTTCCCCTGTGGTTTTTTTTTGTATGCGACTGAAGTAAGCCTTGCATTGTTTTGGGACATTAAGAACTGTTTTTTGAGTCAGCTATTTTTGTTTATCTAATACAAGTTTGCTGATTAGCAGAGCACGTGTGTGTTTGATTCCTTTTCCTTGGACTATTACACATTGCCGTGCCAGTCAGGCAGAACACCCTGGACCTGAGTGCAGATTCTGAAAGCTGAGTCTCATCTTTTTTTAGTGGAAGAGTTGAAAACAGAACCTCTATCAGCAATTTATCAATCTCCCACTAACTGGCTTTGGACTTCAACTCTCAGAATTCCCCAGCCAGCGAATGCTGGCTGGGGAATTCTGGGAGTTGAAGTCCAGATATCTTCAAGTTGCCAAGGTTGGGAAACACTGGTCTAAATGAGTCTTTTGTAGCAGTAGCATCTCCTCTCATTCTGTTTATTTGAGCTGCCGAGATAGCTTCTTAATTTGCACGGGTGGCACCATAATTCTACCCTGTTTTTTTTTTTAATTTAATTTTAACTTTTTTTAACAAAGGCAATAAAAATGACAGAGGAGTAAATTACGAAAGCCGCCTTGAAATCCCTTAGAGTGATTTCATCAGCATCAGACAAAAAAAAAAAAAAAACCCGGCTTTTTTTCTTGAATTTGTCACAGATTTTCTGAGTTAGCAGAGGAGATAAACTCTATTGAACCTCAAACGTTTTCATTAAAAAGCCCGTGATCTGATTTCGGCTCGGGATGAGAACCCAATGAGAAATCGCATCTGTCATTTACGCGATTCCTGGTTTCCCTAATAATACAGGAACTCTGCGCTTCGGGTTTGAAGCTTGAGAGATGCTCAACGTTCTTGAGTTTGCTCATTTAATAAGCGTATTATCTTTCTACTTCTTCCGCTCTGCAGATATTGTACGGGATAGAATGGAATCCCCCAAATCTAACCATTGCATCAAGCTGTTCGGATCTTAGAAACATAGAAACATAGAAGACTGACGGCAGAAAAAGACCTCATGGTCCATCTAGTCTGCCCTTATACTATTTTCTGTGTTTTATCTTAGGATGGATCTATGTTTATCCCAGGCATGTTTAAATTCAGTTCCTTCCACGTCTGCTGGAAGTTTGTTCCAAGGATCTACTACTCTTTCAGTAAAATAATATTTTCTCACATGATCTTTCCCCCAACTAACTTCAGATTGTGTCCCCTTGTTCTTGTGTTCACTTTCCTATTAAAAACACTTCCCTCCTGGACCTTATTTAACCCTTTAATATATTTAAATGTTTCGATCATGTCCCCCCTTTTCCTTCTGTCCTCCAGACTATACAGATTGAGTTCATTAAGTTTTTCCTGATACGTTTTGTGCTTAAGACCTTCCACCATTCTTGTAGCCCGTCTTTGGACCCGTTCAATTTTGTCAATATCTTTTTGTAGGTGAGGTCTCCAGAACTGAACACAGTATTCCAAATGTGGTCTCACCAGCATTCTATATAAGGGGATCACAACCTCCCTCTTCCTGCTTGTTATACCTCTAGCTATGCAGCCTTGTCATGTTAAAACATATTATTCTGTGTCCAGAATCTGAAAACGACATTTAATACAGCACAATTTCTGACTACTATGGTCCGACTGAGAACTGCATATGTGGGCCTGATAGTGGTAGGTTTCAGGAGTGATACAGAAATATAATTTCATGTCACTGTATTGTATTTTACATATTTATGTATTAAATTATTATGCTGGATGCTATACCTATCGTATGTTAACCCTACTCTCATTTTAAATTGTTTGTTTAGAATTTTATTGGTATTATGTGCTTGAACTTATAGGTTGATATGGCCTATAGGCTAATATATTATTATTATTATTATTATTATTATTATTATTATTATTATTATTATTATTATTATTATTATTTAGATTTGTATGCCTCCCCTCTCCGAAGACCTGGGGCGGCTCACAACATTGATAAAAACAATATTATAATGGCACAAATCTAATATTAAAAATAACTAAAAACCCTATCATAATTAAAAAACCAAACAGCACATACATACCAAACATAAATTATAAGGAGCCTGGGGGAAAGATGTCTCAAATCCCCCATGCCTGGCGGTATAGGTGGGTCTTGAGTAGTTTACAGAAGACAAGGAGGGTGGGAGCAGTTCTAATCTCCGGGGGGAGTTGATTCCAGAGGGCCGGGGCCGCCACAGAGAAGGCTCTTCCCCTGGGGCCCACCAGACGACATTGTTTAGTCGACGGGACCCGGAGAAGGCCAACTCTGTGGGACCTTATCAGTCGCTGGGATTCGTGCGGTAGCAGGTGGTTCCGGAGGTACTCTGGTCCAATGCCATGTAGGGCTTTAAAGGTCATAACCAACACTTTGAATTGTGACCGGAAATTGATCGGCAGCCAATGCAGGCTGATACATAGATAGATAGATAGATAGATAGATAGATAGATAGATAGATAGATAGGTAGGTAGGTAGGTAGGTAGGTAGGTAGGTAGGTAGGTAGGTAGACAGATAGGAAGACAGACAGACAGACAGACAGGATAGATAAGCATGGATGGATAGATGGGTAGATAGATAGATAGATTGATAGGTAGATAGATAGGTAGATAGATAGACAGACAGACAGACAGGATAGATAAGCATGGATGGATAGATGGGTAGATAGATAGATTGATAGGTAGATTGATAGGTAGATAGATAGATAGATAGATAGATAGATAGATAGATAGATAGATAGGTAGGTAGGTAGGTAGGTAGGTAGGTAGATAGATAGATAGATAGATAGATAGATAGATAGATAGATAGATTGATAGGTAGATTGATAGATAGATAGATAGATAGGTAGGTAGGTAGGTAGGTAGGTAGATAGATAGATAGATAGATAGATAGATAGATAGATAGATAGATAGATAGGTAGATAGACAGACAGACAGACAGGATAGATAAGCATGGATGGATAGATGGGTAGATAGATAGATAGATAGATAGATGATAGATAGATAGCCCCAAAAGTGCTTTTTCAAGAAGCAACTAGACGTTCTGGTTTCTCTTTGAAGACTTTTCGCCTCTCATCCAAGAAGCTTCTTTGATTCCATCTGAAGGTTAAGAAGACATTTTCAGTCGTAAAAGAAGCTCAAGAGTAGAACCGGTAAAAGGCAGAGTGAGACCTTTGACTGGATGTAGAGTCCAAGAGATGGATTCATGTGATCTTCAGAATGATCGGCCCTCAAGACGGACCAGATCAGGAAACAAATTCCGTACGTGTATGAGAGAACTGTGTTTTATTCAGATACACTAACAAAATCTTCCCTCCTCATAGATCCCAAGGAGCTGTTGAGAGGCCTGTCTCGAGTCTCTTGTTAATACCCTCCCATCCCTTTGAGCGTCACATCTGCTTCAACATCTGTTGTACCCTTAGAAGCATCTGGATGCCTTTTCTGAGGCCAACTTCTCTTCTAAGAAGAGGAGAGAGAATTCAGAATAGAATGGAGTGGAGTGAAGAGGAGAGGAGAGGAGAGAAGAGAAGAGAAGAGAGAATTCAGAATAGAATGGAGTGGAGTGAAGAGGAGAAAAGAGAAGAGAAGAGAGAATTCAGAATAGAATGGAGTGGAGTGAAGAGGAGAGGAGAGGAGAGAGAATTCAGAATAGAATGGAGTGGAGTGAAGAGGAGAGGAGAGAAGAGAAGAGAAGAGAGAATTCAGAATAGAATAGAGTGTAGAGGAGAGGAGAGGAGAGAAGAGAGAATTCAGAATAGAATGGAGTGGAGTGAAGAGGAAAGGAGAGGAGAGGAGAGAAGAGAGAATTCAGAATAGAATGGAGTGGAGAGGAAAGGAGAGAAGAGAAGAGAAGAGAGAATTCAGAATAGAATGGAGTGGAGAGGAGTGAAGAGGAGAGGAGAGAAGAGAGAATTCAGAATAGAATGGAGTGGAGTGAAGAGGAAAGGAGAGAAGAGAAGAGAAGAGAGAATTCAGAATAGAATGGAGTGGAGAGGAGTGAAGAGGAGAGGAGAGGAGAGAGAATTCAGAATAGAATGGAGTGGAGTGAAGAGGAGAGGAGAGAAGAGAAGAGAAGAGAGAATTCAGAATAGAATAGAGTGTAGAGGAGAGGAGAGGAGAGAAGAGAGAATTCAGAATAGAATGGAGTGGAGTGAAGAGGAAAGGAGAGGAGAGGAGAGAAGAGAGAATTCAGAATAGAATGGAGTGGAGAGGAGAGGAGAGAAGAGAAGAGAAGAGAGAATTCAGAATAGAATGGAGTGGAGAGGAGTGAAGAGGAGAGGAGAGAAGAGAGAATTCAGAATAGAATGGAGTGGAGTGAAGAGGAAAGGAGAGAAGAGAAGAGAAGAGAGAATTCAGAATAGAATGGAGTGGAGAGGAGTGAAGAGGAGAGGAGAGAAGAGAGAATTCAGAATAGAATGGAGTGGAGAGGAGAGGAGAGGAGAGAAGAGGAGAGAAGAGAGAATTCAGAATAGAATGGAGTGGAGAGGAGAGGAGAGGAGAGAAGAGAAGAGAAGAGAGAATTCAGAATAGAATGGAGTGGAGAGGAGTGAAGAGGAGAGGAGAGAAGAGAGAATTCAGAATAGAATGGAGTGGAGTGGAGAGGAGAGGAGAGAAGAGAAGAGAAGAGAGAATTCAGAATAGAATGGAGTGGAGAGGAGTGAAGAGGAGAGGAGAGAAGAGAGAATTCAGAATAGAATGGAGTGGAGTGAAGAGGAAAGGAGAGAAGAGAAGAGAAGAGAGAATTCAGAATAGAATGGAGTGGAGAGGAGTGAAGAGGAGAGGAGAGAAGAGAGAATTCAGAATAGAATGGAGTGGAGTGAAGAGGAAAGGAGAGAGAGAGAAGAGAGAGAGAATTCAGAATAAGAATGGAGTGGAGAGGGAGTGAAGAGAAGAGGAGAGAAGAGAGAATTCAGAATAGAATGGAGTGGGAGTGGAGAAGGAGAGGAGAGAAGAGAAGAGAAGAGAGAATTCAGAATAGAATGGAGTGGAGAGGAGTGAAGAGGAGAGGAGAGAAGAGAGAATCA